>NC_047513.1:2590283-2787431 GCF_902827115.2 Pseudochaenichthys georgianus
GGCCTGTGTTTGTCGTCCATTACATACGCCTGCCCATACCATAACCCCACCACCACCATGGGCCACTCGATTCACAACATTACCCTAACCCTAACCCTACCCCTCACACCAGATACTGCCTGGTTTTCAGACCCCCCCAATAAAGCAAAACTGCATGTTTCAGAGTGGCCTTTTATTGTGGCCAGCCTAAGGCACACCTGTGCAATAATCATGCTGTCTAATCAGCATCTTGATATGCCACACCTGTGAGGTGGGATGGATTATCTCGGCAAAGGAGAAGTGCTCACTATCACAGATATTTTCAGATTTTTGAACAATATTTGAGAGAAATCTTTATTTTGTGTATATAGAAAATGTTTTAGATCTTTGAGTTCATCTCATGAAAAATGGGAGCAAAAACAAAAGTGTTGCGTTTATATTTTTGTTCAGTGTAGATAGAAGTACATAGAAAACAGGGTTTCCCACACATAGACTATACTTGGGTGGGCTGCCCAGGTATATTAACGGCCGCCCAAGTATATTTCGCGAATCGCGACCCATTTAGGTTTTTTTTATGAGGTAAAGGACTCTCTGAGTGTTTAGATAGGTCACTTAGTCCAAGTTATCTCAGTGGGTCTCAAACGGTTTGGTCACCGTTTACGTAAACACATATTTCCATTTGAGGGTGTCAGTGTTTTTTCATATTGGATATGTTATTGCTTTAGGTTATGGCCATGATTTTATGATTATTGAAATGTATACAGTTCTGTTTCATATAGGTGTTCCCATATATCCTGTATCTTTGCTTTCCCCTTAAAATGCACCAGATTTATGCATTTAACTCTTAAATCTTTAAATCTTACCGGGGGAGCATGCCCCCGGACCCCCTAGAGGATTTGAGGTCCACCCCCACTTAAAATCACATGGATAGGTTCCTAAATACATTTACCATTTGTTTTAAATAGTAACCCATGTCCATATGTTTATTTGTGGGTAGTAGATTTCAACTATAGGGCTATCAGGGCTCTGCCTGTACCTGTTCGCTCTGCCATCGTGTGAAGGTTGTTGTGCTCCCTATCTCTGTTTCTTATTCTATATCTAATAGAACTGCTCGGGTCTTGATAGATTGAGTGGGGAAGTTCACGAGATCTTTCTAGAGGGTTATCAAGAATAACTTTTATCCAATGACCTTCTCCCTCTCTGTCTGTGTCTGTGTATTCTCTTGTTCCGATTAACCCAGCCAAATCTTTTTTCTTGTTTTGTATCTATATCTACGCCGGGATCCGGAGTCGAGGCTGATCCTTTTGCTGTAGTCCTGTGTCTTGGATCCTCTATCCTGAGTTCTGGATTAAGTCGTGGACTTCGGGTCGTGGCTGAACCTGTCTCTGCGGTCCTGCCTTGGGTCTCGCCATGCTGCTTCCTTGATGGCTTCCACAGGATTGTAGCTGACATCCTCGTGGATTCATCTTCTTATTACAGACACATGCATTTCCTAACATTCGGTCTATATGCTGTAAAATGCATTATCTCTTGGATTTACACACGGCATCTATTGCACGTCTGTCCGTCCTGGGAGAGGGATCCCTGCTCTGCAGCTCTCCCTGAGGTTTCTGCCATTTTTTCCCTTTAAACTGTGGGTTTTCTCTTTTCCTTGTACGATGTGAGAGTCTAAGGACAGAGGGTCTAAGGACAGAGGGTGTCGTTTTTCTCATACTGATATTCTGAACAATCTGTGCTGTTGTATTTGCTGTAAAGTGTCTCTACTGTAGGCTATTTTTATTATATGTACAGCACTTTGGCTCGACCAAAAATCGTTTATAAATGTGCTATAGAAATAAAACTTGATTTGATGTGAAGGGTCTGCTAACAAGCGACCAACAGAAAGGTTCATGTTAATGTTGTTGCACGTCACCTCCACCCCCCCCCGCTACCACCACCCACCCCCCGAAGTATATTTCAAATCTGTGGGACACACTGGAAAATAATTTACAACAGTGACCCTCTTTAAATCTTATGAAGAAAATCTGGTATTTTTCTTTTTTTCAAAATCAACATTCATCCACAAATACTAAATCTAAACTCACCCCCAGTTATGCTGCTCCAGTGGAGCAGCTAATGGTGTCAGGGGGTTGAGAGTTGCATAACCGCCCGAGGTTTCTCTGCACAATATCCTAATTGTGTTTCAAAATCAACATTTGAATGTGTGAATGAAGATGGCCGTGAAATGGCACTGACTCGACCTGCTTGACCTGTTTCACTGATCCTGGAGCTGCGTGTCTACATGTGAGGGCTGGGTGTGCTGACGAGGCAGCAGCAGGAGGAGTGAGAGCAGGGCGGAGGAGTGAGAGCAGAGCGGATGAGTGAGAGAGCAGAGTGAAGGAGTGAGAGAGTAGAGTGAAGGAGTGAGAGCAGAGTGAAGGAGTGAGAGAGCAGAGTGAAGGAGTGAGAGAGCAGAGTGAAGGAGTGAGAGAGTAGAGTGAAGGAGTGGGAGCAGAGTGAAGGAGTGAGAGAGCAGAGTGAAGGAGTGAGAGCAAAGTGAAGTAGTGAGAGCAGAGTGAAGGAGTGAGAGCAGAGTGAAGGAGTGAGGGAGCAGAGTGAAGGAGTGAGAGAGCAGAGTGAAGGAGTGAGAGCAGAGTGAAAGAGTGAGAGAGCAGAGTGAAGGAGTGAGAGCAGAGTGAAGGAGTGAGAGAGCAGAGTGAATGAGTGGGAGCAGAGTGAAGGAGTGAGAGCAGAGTGAAGGAGTGAGAGCAGAGTGAAGGAGTGAGAGAGCAGAGGGAAGGAGTGGGAGCAGAGTGAAGGAGTGAGAGAGAAGAGTGAAGGAGTGAGAGCAAAATGAAGGAGTGAGAGAGCAGAGTGAAGGAGTGAGAGATCAGAGTGAAGGAGTATTTTTCTTTTTTTCAAAATCAACATTCATCCACAAATACTAAATCTAAACTCACCCCCAGTTATGCTGCTCCAGTGGAGCAGCTAATGGTGTCAGGGGGTTGAGAGTTGCATAACCGCCCGAGGTTTCTCTGCACAATATCCTAATTGTGTTTCAAAATCAACATTTGAATGTGTGAATGAAGATGCCCGTGAAATGGCACTGACTCGACCTGCTTGACCTGTTTCACTGATCCTGGAGCTGCGTGTCTACATGTGAGGGCTGGGTGTGCTGACGAGGCAGCAGCAGGAGGAGTGAGAGCAGAGCGGAGGAGTGAGAGAGCAGAGTGAAGGAGTGAGAGAGTAGAGTGAAGGAGTGAGAGCAGAGTGAAGGAGTGAGAGAGCAGAGTGAAGGAGTGAGAGAGCAGAGTGAAGGAGTGAGAGAGTAGAGTGAAGGAGTGGGAGCAGAGTGAAGGAGTGGGAGCAGAGTGAAGGAGTGAGAGAGCAGAGTGAAGGAGTGAGAGCAAAGTGAAGTAGTGAGAGCAGAGTGAAGGAGTGAGAGCAGAGTGAAGGAGTGAGGGAGCAGAGTGAAGGAGTGAGAGAGCAGAGTGAAGGAGTGAGAGCAGAGTGAAGGAGTGAGAGAGCAGAGTGAAGGAGTGAGAGCAGAGTGAAGGAGTGAGAGAGCAGAGTGAATGAGTGGGAGCAGAGTGAAGGAGTGAGAGCAGAGTGAAGGAGTGAGAGAGCAGAGGGAAGGAGTGGGAGCAGAGTGAAGGAGTGAGAGAGAAGAGTGAAGGAGTGAGAGCAAAATGAAGGAGTGAGAGAGCAGAGTGAAGGAGTGAGAGATCAGAGTGAAGGAGTGGGAGCAGAGTGAAGGAGTGAGAGAGCAGAGTGAATGAGTGGGAGCAGAGTGAAGGAGTGAGAGAGCAGAGTGAATGAGTGGGAGCAGATTGAAGGAGTGGGAGCAGAGTGAAGCAGTGAGAGAGCAGAGTGAAGGAGTGAGAGCAGAGTGAATGAGTGGGAGCAAAGTGAAGGAGTGGGAGCAGAGTGAAGGAGTGAGAGAGCAGACTGAAGGAGTGAGAAAGCAGAGTGAAGGAGTGGGAGCAGAGTGAAGGAGTGAGAGAGCAGAGTGAAGGAGTGAGAGCAGAGTGAAGGAGTGAGAGCAGAGTGAAGGAGTGAGAGAGCAGAGGGAAGGGGTGGGAGCAGAGTGAAGGAGTGAGAGAGCAGAGTGAAGGAGTGAGAGCAAAGTGAAGGAGTGAGAGAGCAGAGTGAAGGAGTGAGAGAGCAGAGTGAATGAGTGGGAGCAAAGTGAAGGAGTGGGAGCAGAGTGAAGGAGTGAGAGAGCAGAGTGAAGGAGTGAGAGCAGAGTGAATGAGTGGGAGCAAAGTGAAGGAGTGAGAGCAGAGTGAAGGAGTGAGAGAGCAGACTGAAGGAGTGAGAGAGCAGAGTGAAGGAGTGGGAGCAGAGTGAATGAGTGAGAGAGCAGAGTGAAGGAGTGAGAGCAGAGTGAAGGAGTGAGAGCAGAGTGAAGGAGTGAGAGAGCAGAGGGAAGGAGTGGGAGCAGAGTGAAGGAGTGAGAGAGCAGAGTGAAGGAGTGAGAGCAAAGTGAAGGAGTGAGAGAGCAGAGTGAAGGAGTGAGAGAGCAGAGTGAAGGAGTGGGAGCAGAGTGAAGGAGTGAGAGAGCAGAGTGAAGGAGTGAGAGCAGAGTGAAGGAGTGAGAGAGCAGAGTGAAGGAGTGGGAGCAGAGTGAAGGAGTGAGAGCAAAGTGAAGGAGTGAGAGCAGAGTGAAGGAGTGAGAGAGCATAGTGAAGGAGTGAGAGAGAAGAGTGAAGTAGTGGGAGCAAAGTGAAGGAGTGAGAGAGCAGAGTGAAGGAGTGAGCGCAGAGTGAAGGAGTGAGAGAGCAAAGTGAAGGAGTGAGAGAGCAGAGTGAAGGAGTGAGAGCAGAGTGAAGGAGTGAGAGAGCAGAGTGAAGGAGTGGGAGCAGAGTGAAGGAGTGAGAGAGCAGAGTGACGGAGTGAGAGAGCAGAGTGAAGGAGTGAGAGCAGAGTGAAGGAGTGAGAGAGCAGAGTGAAGGAGTGAGAAAGCAGAGTGAAGGAGTGGGAGCAGAGTGAAGGAGTGAGAGCAGAGTGAAGGAGTGAGAGAGCATAGTGAAGGAGTGAGAGAGAAGAGTGAAGTAGTGGGAGCAAAGTGAAGGAGTGAGAGAGCAGAGTGAAGGAGTGAGCGCAGAGTGAAGGAGTGAGAGAGCAAAGTGAAGGAGTGAGAGAGCAGAGTGAAGGAGTGAGAGCAGAGTGAAGGAGTGAGAGAGCAGAGTGAAGGAGTGGGAGCAGAGTGAAGGAGTGAGAGAGCAGAGTGACGGAGTGAGAGAGCAGAGTGAAGGAGTGAGAGCAGAGTGAAGGAGTGAGAGAGCAGAGTGAAGGAGTGAGAAAGCAGAGTGAAGGAGTGGGAGCAGAGTGAAGGAGTGAGAGAGCAAAGTGAAGGAGTGAGAGAGCAGAGTGAAGGAGTGAGAGCAGAGTGAAGGAGTGAGAGAGCAGAGTGAAGGAGTGAGAGCAGAGTGACGGAGTGAGATAGCAGAGTGAAGGAGTGGGAGCAGAGTGAAAGCAGGTTGTGGCAGCAGACCTCAGTCCATCCCACGGGAACTTCAGAGGTGCACCTCTGTCTGTAGACCTCATTCAAGGTCCACTCTATGGATGTCACGATGCGGTAATAACATGGTTTTCAAACAATTCTGGATATCCAATCGATATCAGGGCCAACAGTAGTAATAATAATTTATTTTTCAAAATGCTCACTTATGCGTGTACAACTTAGAATGGTTCGGCTAACCCATTTAAAATATTATTGATTTAGTTCATTCATAGATGATTGATTGTTGTAAGATACTTTGGATAAAAGCATCAGCTAAATGTAATGGCCATGCTTAAGAATATTGGCACAGACTAGTATGGATCGGTTTTCAAAACATGCGTTGGTCCACTGTACTCTGATACAAAAAGAAGACACAACCACAACCCTGGTGCTTTTGTTCTCTGTATTTGTCAAAGTGTGGTTCAACTGGTCGCTCACCGTGTGGAAATGAGTAGAAATGTATGAATGAGTGTCAGAAGGAATGCTGGGAGGCATGCATGCTCCACTTCCAACCATCCTTTGATCAATAAAGGTCCAAGCTGACATCATGGGGCGAGCACCAGCCTGAGTGGAGATGTTTATTTAAGTGACTGCTGCCTCAGGACATACTGACTGATCACCAACCAGCTCAGACAACTGCAACCATTACCGGCAACTAGTTCATTAACCCACAACTGTTTTGATAATTAAAAATGTTTAATTGATTTTACAAGAACATATGTCAAAACGTATAACCAGAGGAGTCATTAGTTTAGCCCTAGTGCATGTGATTAAAGCAGGAGTTTCATTAGTGCATCGATTCATGTGGGGAAATTTCTCATGGTCATGTTGGTGTAAGTTATCATGTGGCCATCCTTAACAAAATAATCACTCAAATCATGTGTGTGCGTGTGTGTGTGTGTGTGTGTGTGTGTGTGTGTGTGTGTGTGTGTGTGTGTGTGTGTGTGTGTGTGTGTGTGTGTGTGTGTATGTGTGTGTGTGTGTGTGTGTGTGTGTGTGTGTGTGTGTGTGTGTGTGTGTGTGTGTGTGTGTGTGTGTGTGTGTGTGTGTGTGTGTGTGTGTGTGTGTGTGTGTGTGTGTGTGTGTGTGTGTGTGTGTGTGTATGTGTGTGTGTGTTACTGTTTACACTGTAACATATTCTGCCACCAGCATTCACCAGTAAGGTCACAGCTTTAAACAAACATCTCTCACTGTAACTAATCACACACAGACACACAGCTCCTCCCGGAAGTGCCACACCCTGAAGGGGCTCAGGTCAGGGGCCTGTTGGCTTCTGTGTGTCCGTCGGATAAGGCTGGTAGATCTCCACTCAACAGTGGTGTAAGTAACTAAGTAAAGTACTGTACTTAGGTACAATTCTGGCGCACCTGTACTTTACTTGAGTATTTCAAGTTTTGCTACTGGTAAATGGTGTACTTTTACAGGGTTAGTTACATGTATTTAATACCTTTGGTTACTTTACAGATTTGGATGAATGATGTGAAATATAATCAAGTGTTAAATCAGACTTTAGTTCCACCTGGAGTAAATTCTCAAGCTACCCTGCAGTATACAAAGTCATTCAGACTAGCTGCACCTTTACCAGCTTTGAGAACACTTTAAAGGTGGGGGTAGGTAAGAAACCGTCTTGAGATACACTTTTTGTTATATTCCATGGAATGCTCTTAACATCCCGATAGTAATGAATATCTGAAGTGCTTTGACAACAAATCCATAAAAAAATGTCATCTGTGGAAGCCGTAGTACTGTAAAAAGCACGACCAATCATTTTAGCCGGCCCAGCTCATGCCCTAATTGGAATGTGCGCGTTCGTGTGTGTTGGAGGAGGGGCTCTGTAAGGAAGTGGCAGATTTTTTCCGGTTGTGTATTTTCAAATTCTAGCGCACCCCGTAGTTTCAGAGCGCATCAAGTTTAATATACCATCTACAAGCTGATGCTGACAGCCCCGCTCCTGCCGTCCGCTTGCGGCAGACCACACTTCCACGCTCACCGGCAGGCCCGGAAGGGTGTGTATGTGTGGCGCGAGCAAGAGAGAGAACGCGCACACCTTACATGTATTGTTGTTGTTAGCATCTGGTGCTAGCTAGCTGCACTAACGGATATAAGGAGCTGTTTCAATTAAAAAAGAGGACCGACATTTCGTCGACCGCTGCACCGAGCACTTGACTTGATGCAGGAAGCCAGACAGTGGGACATTGTACAGAAAGTCAGCACACTGCAACATGATTGCAGCGTCCAGGCAGCTCCCGTTCGAGCATATGCCTTGAGTTGCACATAGCTCCAACGATCCATCACAGCTGTGTGTCTCTCCACACACACACACACACACACACACACACACACACACACACACACACACACGCAAGCACACCCACACACGCACACACTTTGTATTGTATTATTGTATTGTATGAGAGAGGTTCCAGGTTGAATTGAGGCGGATATTTGTAATGTTCAGAGGACTGTGTTTAATGGATATTTGTCATTGTTCAAATGATAATAAACAAACATTTGCATAAAGCATATTTGTCCACTCATATGTTGATTAGAGTATTAAAAACTTGAAACATATCCCTCTAAGGTACATTTAGAACAGATAAAAAATGTGCGATTAATTTGCAATTAATCGCGATTAACTATGGACAATCATGCGATTAATCGCGATTACATATTTAAATCGACTGACAGCCCTAGTTTATATTATCTATGGGTAGACCATCCAGTTATTTTAGCCGTGCTGGCTACAATTATTGGTCGTGCTTTTTACAGCGCTACGGCTTCCACAGATTACATTATTGTATGTATTTATTGTCAAAGCATTTAATATATTCATTGCTATCGGGATGTTAAGAGCATTCCATGGAATATAACAAAAAGTGTTTCTGAAATAAATTACATACCTCACCTTTAATGATCAATAATTATAAAACATAGCCTAACATATCTGAAATGGACCAATCTGCACAATCAATACGTTTACTTTAGGTAGCCTACTTTAACTATATTGTTATGATAATACTTTTCTACTTTTACTTGAGTAACATTTTCATTGCAGGACTTTTACTTGTAACAGAGTATTCATACACTCTGGTAGGCTACTTCTACTTTTACTCAAGAACAGGATCTCGCCAAGGAATATAGTCCCTGAGCGGTAACTGCTGCGTGATGAATGCAGATGTAGTGCTGGCGGAGGGATACCCGCTCAACATGGCGCTACAGGTGACACAGGTGTGGCCCGCAGCGGACTCACTGCTGTTATACAGGGACACGGTATGAGCCAGAAACATGTATTAAAACACCCTTCCCTCTAAAAGCCGAGAGGGAAAAGTGAGATAACTATTTGAACATGTAATATGCCACCGGAAGTGTTCTCACCCAGGACTCGGAGGTGGATCTCCCCGGTTATAGTGGTTCCATCCGCGGTTATGATGTTGATGCTGTAGTCCCCGTTGTCGGAGGCCAGCAGCCCCTCCAGGTGCAGGTACCCGTTGGTCTGGTTCACCGTCACCCTGCCTGTGTACGGGTCGTTCACTTTGACACCCGTGTGGCTGGCGGTTGCCACATGAGTCTGCTCACTCCCGTCGTTGTGGTTCCAGATAATAAAGACGTATACTGGTTTGTCCACCAGCGTTTTTAGAGTCACACTTTTGCCCAGGATCGCGTCCACCGGGCCGTCGGGCAACACGTTCTGCCCCGCACAGCATCCTGAAGCGGGGGGGAGGGGGATAGGGTCATTATTCTGCATAATTTAAGCATGAACAAAAGTACTCAGGGAGCCACACGATGGAAACCTTTTTACATTTTTGTATAAACCAGTTTGATCACAAACTGATGTCTTGCTGAGATTATAATACCTTTTTAAAAATTACTTTATAATAATACCTATGTTATAATAACTATGTAATAATAATAAGTGAATGAGTTATTACCGAGGAAAGAGAGCAGGAGCAGCAGCGGCGTCAAAGAGAGCACATCCATCCCGAACACTGAGTGTGTCCAACAGAGAGAGAGAGAGAGCTGTACCTGCTGGAGGACACACCCAGACACACACACACACACACACACACACACACACACACACACACACACACACACACACACACACATACACACACACGCGCGCACACACACACACACACACACACACACACACACACACACACACACACACACACACACACCCAGAGACACGCAGGGCCGGTTCTAGCCAATTTGCTGGCCTAGGCGAAATTTTTGAACATTTTAAAGTCAAATGCTTCAATCTGGTGCACTTTGAGCACACAATTACTAGAGACTAGATCTAGGGGGTACAACTCCCATATGAAAAAGATTGGTTTACATTTTAATAATCAAATAAGTATGTGAACATAACTAATAACCTACCATAGCCTATAACAAATAAATTGAACTTATTGTTGTTGTTCGTTCATATCTTATTTTACCTAGTTAACATGTATTTATGTAGGCCTATGCATATTTTTTTATCATTCCAGTTTTAAACGATATTTTTGGTTTACTGTCCTATAGTATACATTGAAATGATTTCAAACCTGTTTATCCCAATAATTATTACAAAATAAGGAGTGCCTCGGAAATATTTGTTTACATAAATTGTGATCAAAACGTTTAAGACCCACTGAGATAACTTAGACTACAGTTAAATAATCTGAACACTGAGAGTCTTTACCTCACTGGGCCCCTCAGTCTGACAGTAGAGAGCTCTCCTCCACCCTTGTTGTAGAAACATCTGGCAGCTAGCACCAGATGCTAATAACAACAGCGTCGGTACCGGTGCGCCCTCTCTCTCCCTCGCTCGCTCACTCGGACTTTGGCTGTGAGCTGCGGGCGCCAACATCCCCCACTTTCATCACTTACAGAGCCCATCGTACAGGGCAAATTAAAAGTGTAACCGGGGTGAAAAGGGTGTTACATTTACTTAATTATGAATGTTGTCAAGGCCGAAAATTAGGATGAGTGCCAACGGTCAAAAATGTTTTTTTCTACCAGCCCTAGTCGACCGCCTATGTTGCCTATGCCAAAAACCGGCCCTGCACACACACCAAGAGACACACACACACACAGGCACACACACAAACTGCAAATACTGAAATTCACTACGCTTAAGGACAACATCAGTTAGCAGTAGTGGAACAAATATTCAGATACTTTACGTGAATAAAAGTACTAATACTACACTGTATAAATACTACATTTCAAAATAAAGAACTGCATCAAGAATGTTACTTGAGTAAAAGTATTTAAGTATGGTAAAATATAAGGAGTAAAAGTACTTTTAGCAGCAAAAAGTATATATTGTTATATATGGAATCCAAATCAGCAAATCTTCACAAGCTGGAACTGTGAAATATCTTTGAACAGATAACTTATTTTCTGTTAAGCCACTCATGGTTAGTTACTTAAATATATTGTTGGATGGTTTAATCCATACCAACTAATCATATATATTGTGTGTCAAAATCTGAACTTATAAAGTAACTAGTAAATACATCTTTGAAATGAATGTAGTGGAGTAAAAATATAATGTATAATGAAAATGAAAAATACTCGGGTAAGTACTTTAAATGTGTACTTAATTACAGTACTTGAGTACATGTACTTTGTTAATTTCCACCACTATTTACTTTTCAGTTTCCTCTTTAATTTAAAAAGTTTTTAAATCGACTGTTAACATACTATTCGTGATAAGGATCAGATCAGTTATTAGAATCCAATGAAATTATTTAATATTCTGAAAATGGCCATTCCATATAATAACTACTTTTAGTTTTGTTTTAAGTATATTTTGATGCTAATACTTTTGTTTTCTAAGCACAAATTTGAATGCCAAACTTGAACTTGTAACAGAGTATTTATATACTATTTATCAAACATATCTGTCATTCAAACTTTAGAAAATATATAGGCTGTTGCATCAAATACAAGGCAAAAATAAAAAATGAATTTCCCATAAGCAATACACAAAAAGTATTTTACATTAACCAACCTATTCTTACACCCCTTATCCTACAATATATATATATATATATATATATATATATATATACTTTTACGTTCAAGTTATGGCATTAATGGTGCATACATTCATAGGTTATGTTAGGAACATATACCTGGCTTGTTTTGTCTATTATTAAGTCCTGCTTTTTGTGGAAATGTTTGTTTTAAACTGAAACTAATAAAGTACACAACAATCTGCAGAAATGTCTACAGAAAAACTGAGAAGTTGAGGGTCCACAGTGAGACTCTGCTGACCCCAGCTGGACACCTGAGGAAGTTGTTACAGATTTAAAGGTCCCCTATTATACTGTTTTTCATCAATATATTATAGGTCCCAGATATATACAAAACATATCTCTGAAGTGTTTGGCTCGAAATACCAACCAGATCATGCGTTGTAGCATCCCATAATCCCCTTTCAAAAGTGCTGATTCAGTCTGTTACCAAGGAGCCACAAAAAAAGTCGCAAAAAGTCATTGAATCAACATTGAGATATTGCCACGCTGAAGATGGTGATCAACATTGATGTTGGACATTGAAAATAAACTAAAATGAACAAACAAAAAAAGAGCCCATTATTTATTCAGTTATTTCTTCCGATTTAATTCAATTATATGAACATTTTGTACATCTTTTGTCCACTTTAGCACACAAAACATTCACACAAAACATTCTCTCTTTTAAAGGTCTCATCATATGCTTTTCCGGTTATCACCCGTCCCCTCGTGTTATGAAGCTTCTGCATGTGAACGGTCTGCAGAGTCACAACCCTCAAAGTGCACCCTGTAGCGAGTACAACTCTGACACAGAGAGACCTGTCTGTGCTGCCCCAGAACGCCTCGTTGGGGATTTCTCTTTTTCCATTGTTTTCTTCCTGACTAAAGTGACTTTTTCCATTGTTTTCTTCCTGACTAAAGTGACGTAAAGGATTTCCACACACACACACACACACACACACACACACACACACACACACACACACACACACACACACACACACACACACACACACACTCACAGCTGCTCAGGCTGAGTTCCTCTGTGTCTCGCTGTCTCGCAGACCCCATACCATCATCATGTTCTGTTTAAAGCAGCTTTGCTAGACGTTGATAACATGTATTCTTCACATGCTAAAGATATGGATTTGAAAAAATGCACGTTTTGCAACACAGCACAAGTTAAGGATATTTCTTGACATAATAAACATCTAGCAAAACTGCTTTAAACAGAACATGATGATGGCCTTTGAACACAGATTCTGAGGATCGTTTCTGCTTTTATCCATCAGGTCAAAATGGGATTCACACACCTGACATCATTGTGATACATCAGGCCTCAGCCTCTTCAGCACATCACAATCAAAGAATTTAAGAATAAACAACAATTACAATCCAGTGCCTCTTGTCAACTGGCCACTCACAATTCCACACATTTCAATTTCTCAGGCAAATGGGACTTCATGCTTAAAATGACTGCATGTGCAAGCATGTGCATCCATTGAAGTTTTACCTGACCACTAACAATGAACTTGAACAGTAGAAATACTGGATATGCCCCTCTTTTGATCAGGCAACTTACACATCCACACATTATTTGATTCTCTATTTCAGAAGAGAACTTGTATGCTTAAAATGAAATGAATGCTGTGAGGCTTTACCTGAGCAGTAACCACAATGCACTAGAACAGGCGAAACATAGGTTAAAGTCATGTCTGGCTTCCCCATTAACATTCACAGCAAAAGCTTTGTTTTCCGAGACCTTATGCGCTGCGAGCATCGAGAGCCAAGCTCGTAAAAGATAGTCTGAATGGCTTCAAAGGTATACCTCGTCTCCTTTGGATAATCCATGTTCAGTGCATAAAGTAGGCCAAAGAGGTGTGCAAAGGCAGTAGAGAGGTCTGGCAGGTCATGCAGTGCAATGGTGCCTTCCCACAGAACAGCCACGTCTCGCACATTTAGCGATATGGCGGCATCATCATCTTCAATGACGGTGAGGATGGCCACAGACACACCTCTGAGCAATCCTTCTTCATGGTCAGCGTCCTGAGGAAAAGTCAAATATGCATCAATGAATGCTATGGAAAAATAAACGACAAAATACACATCCACTGATTCTAACTCTAGCACCAAGCTACTGAGTCTTACCGTTCAGCTTGTGGAAGTTATAATTGCAACTCAACAGCACGGCGGCTATCACCACCACCGAGTTGTGCCGAGTTCTATAAAGAAGTATTTTCTGACAAAGAACACCAGACAACAATGGCCAGCTGTATCGGGTTGAATGTTGCTCAAACAGCGCTGATATTTATTTTTAATTTTGGGTGAACTCATCGCGCTCGGGTTCATGAGGTGAAAACATCTCTGGGCTCAAAATGAAATCTTACACAAAGTGTATTATGCATAAAATGATTAGCATAAGCTATGAGGTCATAACATGTTTAAGCTACATTAAGCAATATTACTTGTATTGTGTAAGTTTATTTCCTACAGTTAGTATTACTTACCAAACACTCCAGAAGAAACTTGGTTGTGTCATCTCGGCAGGCCTCTCAGTGCTGCTGTCTTTCGGTGAGACACAATGTCGGATGTCTAAGGAGTACCCAGTGGAAACACACAAACATATCAATTACTTTAGTGCCGTAGTGAATCTATACAAACTCCAACGTTCTGTATAGTAATGAGGAGGACGAAGAACAGGTCAGATCCCAGTAGCATGCTTCAGTAAAAGACTGGCAAAAGAAAACAAAAGAAAAACTGCAATCCTGCAGACAATTCTACTTTTACAAATGAAAAATACTGTTATTATAGTTCTCAAATTGCACCAACTAAGAACACCAAGCAATAACTTTTAACATCCATTTTTACTGAAGCCTTTCCATCAGAGCGTTTTTGCTACTCCAAATGTTAGGCGAAGGAGCATTTCATATTTTCAAACGGGGGAAAGGGCTTTGGTGGACTCCGGCCATTTTCCCCTCAACTTTTGCATGCTCTTAGATTGAGGCACTTCACTCACTTGTTCATCAAGTTGTTCCAAGAGGTTTTCTGTCCAAAAGCTCCCTTCCTAGCCAGGTACAGTTTCAGCAGGCAAGGCACATGTTTGTCAAAGGCTGCACCAGGGTTTCCGCTAGGATTTTTTCTCGCCGGTCAAATGTCCGGGCAGAATTTATTTTACCGGACAAATTTGAAACTTACCGGTCATATTTCAATAATAATAATAAGAGTTGTGTAGCAGAGTTAGCTGTAAGCAGGTAATTTACTGGACTCTGAGCAGATATGCTTCAGTTTACAACTCAGTTCACGGGCTCATTTTGATATTGCTTCAGTTTATAATCTTAACAGATCGAAAAAATTCAGATTAATTTTTCAATAAATTATTCCACAAACAACAAACAACATAATTATTACATTCAAACAAACTACTTGTAGTAGATAAAGTACATTATTCAGAAGTTTACATTACATTTGAATAATAACACGGGAGAAACGGAGCCTCTCTTTTCCTCTCTCCCTCCCTCTCTCTCTCCTGACAGCACCTCAGTTTCTCAAGCAGCTCCTGCAGCTCGCTAAACAGAGGGCGGGGCTTCAGGTGATTATGCAGAGCTGCGTGTCTCGGTCAGACTCAGCAGCTGATCTGATCTCTCTCTCGCGTCCGGTTACACTTCACTCGCGTTTATGTCCATATGGATCAGATCCAGCTCTCCTGATCGGCCTTCATAGAGAGCACCGATCAAACTATTAAGAGTGAATATCG
This sequence comes from Pseudochaenichthys georgianus, assembly GCF_902827115.2. Taxonomy (NCBI): domain Eukaryota; kingdom Metazoa; phylum Chordata; class Actinopteri; order Perciformes; family Channichthyidae; genus Pseudochaenichthys; species Pseudochaenichthys georgianus. The sequence continues at coordinate 2,605,513 of NC_047513.1, forward strand.
ACGATAATGACCGGCGGCCGATCGATCGGAGCCTCCCTAATTATTACCAGACATTTTGACCGTCAGGTTTTGAATTGACCGGTTTTTTATAGATTTTACCAGCTAAAAACCGGTAATTACCGGCTAACGGAAACCCTGGGCTGCACCGAAGGTCCCCAGGAGGTCTTTGCTGGTGATCCCATGAAATTCTTCAGATATCTGAAAAACACAATAACAAAACTATGTAATTTGATTGTAACCACAATGTCGTGTTTTTTCTGTGCAACCAATTCCTGGGTAGCTGCCTTGTTCAAAGTCGGCACCATCTAAGGGGATAGTTTGGATGTTTTGAATTGAATAAAAAACTGGTATTACAATGTTGGGGACTGATTGGAAAGTGGGGCGTAGTGTGTTGGAGGGGCCTGTAGTGGAGTGGCAGGGCATAGTATAGTTTGCCAATTGACTGACATACACAGTCCGTGTGAATACTGGGCCAGTTCGCACCTTTTCCGTGACGAAGGCGACAATGTTTTAGAAGAGTCTCTTGATTGGAGATTGCAAATCTGCTAAATCTGCACTGCATGTGATCCACCCCTGAAACACAAGAGAAACATATAGGACACTCAGTTCAGTCAGCACTCGCAGAGATATCATTTTTGAAACTTTTAATTTGTCAGTTTTCATTATTTCCTTATATACTTCGTAGGACTTAACAACAACACGATTTAAAACTCAGTTAATGGGGTTAATTTTTAAATTGCTTCAGTTTATCATCGTAACAGATCAGAACGTTCGGATTCATTTTACAATAAATCAATAAATGGTATTCTTCTACAAACAAAAAACAAAACTATGAATACATTTAAACAAACCACTAATAGTATATTAACTACATTATTCAACATTAACATTCACTTTAGATAATAACACCGGTATAATAAACGGAGCACTCTCTTCAGTATCTCATGCAGCCAGCTCGCTACTCCAGTAATGAGTGACCCGAGAGTGAAGAATAAACCTATGAATAACTAGTTTAGCTTGTTACAGAGGTAGATAAAATAGCCACGTGTGTTTGATCTAACTTGAAACGTGTGTTTTGCTCCGCTCACCGGTCAGCGGCTGAGCTTCAGGTGATCACGGAGCTGCATGACCTAAACAATAAGTGTTGCTTGGCAACGGGGTGTGGCGGCAAAGTATATTTTTTCTCTCTCTCTTACGGCCCGTCTACACTACAGCGTCGACAGCGTCGAAAACTCCAATCTGCCCATTCACTTTCAATGGGGTGACGTCACGTAGCCTCGCTTTTTCGCCGAACTGAATTGTGGGTAGCAGAGCGGTCCGTCTCCGCCGTCTCCGCTGTCAGAAGTTGAACAATGTTCAACTTCTGACGCCGGAGACGCCGGAGTAGCCAGCGCCAGCCAATCAAATCCCGTTTCCCAAAATCTGACAGCTCAAGCCGTAGCCAATCAAACAGCGTCTAAGCTGGGAGAGATATCCCGCCGTTCATTTCTATATTTCAAAAAAAGTCGGAGGAGAAACTAACTATCGCCGTAGCAAATCACCCGGTTTTGTATGACCAGACCCTCTTCACCTACCGGGATACAAACCGGAGGAACCAGGCAGGAGGGAGGTGGCAGAGACAGTGGGTGAAACGGGTAGGTTTTCGCCTGTTTGGGGAGTTTATATATATATTGCTCGCATAAAATCCCCGGGGTTTTTTGCTCTGTATGTCGGGGGCGGGAGATTCATGTGATTGGTTGTTGGTCGTGTTGCTTGAATAAAATCCCCAAGCTCCAGACACGCTCACTCGATGATTAAAATACCCGTTTTGGGAAAAGTCACGAAGTTTGAGATGTTTTTTACCCTCAACCAAACAACAAGACCTGTAACACAACAATGTCCGAGTCACCGGCGGCCGGCTACCCCAATAAACAGACGTTACTAACCAAAACACTCTCACTCCCAAGCGTCCAGGAGACGCTTGGTCAGGGTCCCGTGGCGTCCTCCAGCTCCGAACCGGCCCTGAAACACCATTAGTGTGAATGAGCCGAGGTATGTGTGAACCAAGGCCTAAAAAAAGACCAAAGGTTACCCAGTTAGCTGTCTTTTACCTCATTCACACCAATGGTGTTTCAGGGCCGGTTCGGAGCTGGAGCTTGAAAAGCACCGGGTTTTCCTCTTCACACCGCAGCGGAGCAGCCTCTGCAGCATCTGCAGCATCTGATATTTAAGAAGTGTGTTACATTTGAGATGGCAGAAAGTCTTGTTGCAATTTCCAGATATTAAAAGAGGTCCTTTGAGTTTCTCTGGTAATTATCAATAGTAGCAGTTAAGTGAATACTGTTCAAACAATACTTGTGTTTTATATTGATTTCTCTGTTTTATCCTTTCATAAATGTGAGGACTAAAATGGCTATGAACAAAGGGCTAGTTGCAGTAAACAGGGTTGTATTGCTCTGCGGGGGAGGTGTTATGCAGGACATGGTGCTAGGTGGGGGAAGATCGCTAGCATGTCATGTTTTCAGGGAAGTCTACATCTCTTGAATAGTATATGTGTGGGTTTAATTACTTTGTATTTTGTGTAACCAGAAGTTGGAGATATGAGAGGTGAAATATTTGTGTTATCTTTGGAAGCAAAGAAATATCCTTTAAGACACATCTGAGGTCTCTGGAATGTGGGTGTGTGTGTGTGTGTGTGTGTGTGTGTGTGTGTGTGTGTGTGTGTGTGTGTGTGTGTGTGTGTGTGTGTGTGTGTGTGTGTGTGTGTGTGTGTGTGTGTGTGTGTGTGTGTGTGTGTGGTGTGTGTGTGTGTGTGTGTGTGTGGTGTGTGTGTGTGTGTGTGTGTGTGTGTGTGTGTGTGTGTGTGTGTGTGTGTGTGTGTGTGTGTGTGTGTGTGTGTGTGTGTGTGTGTGTGTGTGTGTGTGTGTGTGTGTGTGTGTGTGTGTGTGTGTGTGGAGGTTGAGTAAACTCCACCCCTTCCTGTATCTATTGGTATGAAAGCCTATTCAGCTTTTTGTTCTGCCTCTCTCTTCTCGCGCCGCCCGGACCGGAAGGTCGTGGCGGCCTGTGAACAAGGGCCAGGAGTAGGCCTACTCCTGACATTACGCATATGATATGATATGGTTTTGTATGGTAATGTATTGATTGTATTGCATTGTTATATTACCATTAAAATAGATTATTTTTAACGGATACTTGTATGTTCTGGACTCCTTCCTGTATGATAACCAGCTTGTTAGGGACGCGCAGAGATTTGGAATGCGGACCAGTTGTCCCTACAAATGTCTAACAAATGGTGACCCGACGTGCCTGGTAAACAAGGCTGTGGAAGAATCCGGACGACCGGAATGGGTCGGGAACAAACACTTTTAGACATCTCAGACAATCAGCAGGGCCCTGCAACTACAAATAAGGTAAAACTTTAGGATTGTCTGTAGGCGTTTCACAGTGTTTTTGAAGTTTAAATGGAATATACAATGCATATTTTACTATGTTAGGAAAGTTATATACAACACGTGAACGTTGATCGCAAGGTAGACAGAAAGTCCGGCGTAACGTAAAATAGAGCAGTTTGGCGTGGATCTCAGGTATACTTATTCCTGAGTGGCGTGGAAACGATGCAGTTTGTGGGTTGCGAGGTTATATTCCTGCACGACAAAACCTGGAAACTCGATATTTTAGATCGGGTCGCCGTTTAAAACTGGGGTTAAATAGCAGACTAAGGCTAATAGCTAAGAGCCAGCAGTCTGCTATATGTTCAATCGAGGGGAAAGAGAACGCAAACCTCACTGAAATTGTGACGGGACCGGCTCTCGTTTCCCTTTGTCTGTAAACTTAATTTGAAAAGCTAACGTGTGATAAAGGGCTCGCTAAGATGCCCCATGGAATGGTCACATTCTTTATGGGTGTTGAAGCGGGGTCTTGTTTGTCTGTTGAAATAAACATCACATTATCAAGCTGGACAAACTGTACGGGGAATAAATCGGTGTGATTTTTATATAAAATACCTGTGTGAGCGATTGTCTGTGGAACTCAGACAATGCACTCAGAAGAGTGAAGCTCATTTGTGCTCTGCTGCTGCTATCTAGTGGCTGAAAGGGGGGGAAGCACGTTAACAACGACAATAGCCCAGTATATTAATACAAGTGAACACATATTAATTAAGTCCATTCCACTCCATTGGCTCCCCGTTAAGCAGCGCATAGACTTCAAAGTGCTGCTCCTCACCTTCAAGGCCCTTCACACTCTTGCACCTCCATATCTCTCTGAGCTCCTTCACATCTACACTCCCTCTCGTACTCTCCGTTCCTCCTCTGCCTTCCAACTCATTGTACCTTCTGCACGCCTGATCACCATGGGGTCACGAGCCTTCAGCCACTCTGCCCCCCGTCTCTGGAACTCTCCCACAAGACATCCGCAATATGGACTCACTCCCAACCTTCAAATCCAGCCTGAAAACACACCTTTTTAAACTGGCATATTCAATTTCTTAATCTCTGCTAAACTGATTGTTGTTTTTAATTTTTTAAGTCTCGTATTACTGTGTGCTCTTCTTTAATTATGCTCTGTAAGGTGTCCTTGAGAGTTTTGAAAGGCGCCCATAAATAAAATGCATTATTATTATTATTATTAAGTCAGATAAATAAAAGCGAAGTGAATATGGAACGTCAGAATGGTTAAGACAATTCTGAAATTCCAGGGAGTTACCGGGAGCAATGGGAACAGATTAAGAGATTGATTTTAAGTGGAATCAAACAGGGGGCTAAAGAAAATGCTTGTATATTTAAATAAATAAGAAACATTGCATTGTGAATTTCGTACTATTCATCAGTAACTGATCATTCAAATATATTTCATCCATCCATCCATCCATCTTCTCCCGCTTATCCGTGGTCGGGTCGCGGGGGTAGCAGTTCCAGCAGAGAGCCCCAAACTTTCTTTTCCCTGGCGACATCAACCAGCTCTGACTGGGGGATCCCAAGGCGCTCCCAGGCCAGCGAAGAGATATAATCCCTCCACCTGGTCCTAGGTCTACCCCTTGGTCTCTTCCCAGCTGGACGTGCCTGGAACACCTCCCTAGGGAGGCGCCCAGGTGGCATCCTAACTAGGTGCCCGAACCACCTCAACTGGCTTCTTTCGACGCGAAGGAGGAGCGGCTCAACTCCGAGTCCCTCCCTGATGACCGAACTTCTCACCTTATCTCTAAGGGAGACACCAGCCACCCGGCGGAGGAAACCCATCTCGGCCGCTTGTATCCGCGATCTCGTTCTTTCGGTCATGACCCATCCTTCATGACCATAGGTGAGGGTAGGAACGAAAATGGCCCGGTAGACAGAGAGCTTTGCCTTCTGGCTCAGCTCCCTTTTTGTCACAACGGTGCGGTAAAGCGACTGCAGTACCGCTCCCGCTGCTCCAATTCTCCGGCCCATCTCACGCTCCATTGTTCCCTCACTCGAGAACAAGACCCCGAGATACTTGAACTCCTTCACTTGGGGTAAGGACTCATTCCCTACTTGGAGTGAACAGTCCATCGGTTTCCTGCTGAGAACCATGGCCTCAGATTTGGAGGTGCTGATCCTCATCCCAGCCGCTTCACACTCGGTTGCGAACCGATCCAGTGAGTGCTGAAGGTCGCAGACCGATGAAGCCATCAGAACCACATCATCTGCAAAAAGCAGTGGTGCAATCCTTAGTCCACCGAACTGCAGACCCCCCCCCCCCCCCCCCACGACTACGCCTCGAAATCCGATCCATGTATATTACAAACAGGATTGGTGACAAAGCGCAGCCCTGGCGGAGGCCAACCCTCACCGGAAATGGGTCCGACTTACTGCCGAGGACCCGGACACAGCTCTCGCTTTGGGAGTACAGAGATTGGATGGCCCTGAGTAGAGACCCCCTCACCCCATACTCCCACAGCACCTCCCACAGTAACTCCCTGGGAACCCGGTCATATGCCTTCTCCAAGTCTACAAAACACATGTAGACCGGATAAGCGTACTCCCAGGCCCCCTCCAGGATCCTTGCGAGAGTAAAAAGCTGATCCATCGTTCCACGACCAGGACGGAATCCGCATTGTTCCTCCTCAATCTGAGGTTCGACAATCGGCCTGACCCTCCTTTCAAGTACCTTGGAGTAAACTTTCCCGGGGAGGCTGAGTAGTGTGATGCCTCTGTAATTGGCACACACCCTCTGATCCCCCTTTTTGAAAAGGGGGACCACCACCCCGGTCTGCCACTCCTTCGGTACTGTTTCCGACTTCCACGCAACGTTGATGAGACGTGTCAACCATGACAGTCCCTCAACACCCAGAGCCTTCAGCATTTCCGGGCGGATCTCATCCACCCCCGGGGCTTTGCCACTGTGGAGTTGTTTAACGACCTCAGTGACCTCCCACCGGGAGATTGGTGTTGATCCCCCATCATACTCCAGCTCTGCCTCTAACATAGAGGGCGGAGTTGTCGGGTTCAGGAGTTCCTCAAAGTGTTCCTTCCAACGCCCCAACACTCCATCAGTTGAGGTCAACAACGTCCCATCCTTACTGTACACAGCTTGGATGGTTCCCTGCTTCCCCCTCCTGAGGTGTCGGACAGTTTTCCAGAACAACTTTGGTGCCGCCCGAAAGTCCTTCTCCATGTCTTCTCCGAACTTCTCCCACACCCGCTGCTTTGCCTCGGCCACGGCTGAGGCTGCTGCCCTTCGGGCCTGTCGGTACCTTGCAACTGCCTCGGGAGTCCCCCGGGATAACAAATCCCTGAAGGCCTCCTTCTTCAGTCGGACGGCTTCCCTGACCACCGGTGTCCACCAGGAGGTTCGAGGGTTACCGCCCCTTGAGGCACCTAGGACCTTGAGACCACAGCTCCCCACCGCGGCTTCGGCAATAGAGGCTTTGAACACCGACCACTCTGGTTCAATGTCCCCAACCTCCACAGGAATGCCCGAAAAGCTCCGCCGGAGGTGTGAGTTGAAGGCCTCCTGAACTTGGGCCTCCTCCAGACGTTCCCAGTTCACCCGAACTACACGTTTGGGCTTACCAGGTCTATCCAGAGGCTTCCCCCGCCACTCGACCCAACTCACCACCAGATGGTGATCAGTTGACAACTCCGCCCCTCTCTTTACCCGAGTGTCCAAAATATACGGCCTCAGGTCCGATGATACGATAACGAAATCGATCATGGACCTTCTGCCTAGGGTGCTCTGGTACCACGTACACTTATGAGCATCCTTATGTTCGAACATGGTGTTTGTTATGGCCAATCCATGACTAGCACAGAAGTCCAGTAACAAACCACCACTCCGGTTCAGATCAGGGGGGCCGTTCCTCCCAATCACACCCCTCCAAGTGTCTCCATCATTGCCCACATGTGCGTTGAAGTCTCCCAGCAAGACTAAGGAGTCCCCTTCAGGAGCCCCATACAGGACTCTTTCCAGGGTCTCCAAGAATGCCGAATACTCTGAACTGCTGTTGGGTGCATAAGCACACACAACAGTCAGAGTTTTCCCCCCCATAACCCGCAGGCGTAGGGAGGCGACCCTCTCGTCCACTGGGGTAAACTCCAACAACGAAGCACCTAACCGGGGACTTGTGAGTATCCCCACACCCGCCCGGCGCCTCACACCCTGAGCAACTCCGGAGAAGAATAGAGTCCAACCCCTATCCAGAAGTAAGGTTCCAGAGCCGACGCTGTGCGTAGAGGTGAGCCCAACCAGATCCAACTGGTACCGCTCCACCTCCCGCACAAGCTCCGGCTCCTTCCCCCCCAGAGAGGTGACGTTCCACGTCCCCAAAGCCAGCTTCTGCCGCCCGGGTCTGGTCCGTCGAGACCCTCCACTTTCACTGCCACCCTTCTGGCAGCGCACCCGACCCCATCGATGTTTCCCGTAGGTGGTGGGCCCGCGGGACGGAGAAGCGGAGGTGTTGCCCACGTTGCCTTTTCGGGCTGGGCCCGGCCGGGCTCCGTGGCAAGCCCGGCCACCAGACGCTCGCCGACGAGTCCTCCTTCTGGGCCTGGCTCCAGAAGGGGACCCCGGGCTTCCTCCGGGCCGGGTATCCTCACTTCCTGTGTCGTCTTTCATGAGGTCTTTTGAACCAATCTTAGTCTGGCCCCTTGCCTGAGACCAATTTGCCATGGGAGACCCTACCAGGAACACAAGGTTCCAGACAACACAGCCCCCAGGTTCATCAGGGCACACAAACCTCTCTACCACGGTAAGGTGCTGGTTCTTCAGAGAGGAAATATATTTCAGAGGAACTTAATTGCATACAGTAACGTTGAGGGAAAGTAGAAAGTAATTTGCTGAGTAGGCTATATGTAGTACATGCAGGTTAAAGTTTGATTCAAATTGAATATAATAGTGGATTGTTCCACCTACATTACACATAGAAAGATGAGAATTTGTTAAACATTAGATAACGAACTCACTGTAAGAAATATATATTGTAATGTTATTTAGGAGTTGTATTGATCTGTTTCTTGATTGTTCTGTCTGTTGGTTGTCATTGTTGATTAGTAAAGACCTTGTTTTATGTTGGTAAATGTAATGGTAAAAGAGCAAGCTATTCATCACAATTGTATTTTTAGGTTATGAATAAAACAAAAAGTAGTAGCCTAAGTGATAAGCAGAAGGGTTTTTGAACGCTTGTCAGTCAGAAGGAATCTATTAATGTTTATATGACAGGGGTGCTTATGCCCGCTTCGGTTTTCAATGTGCGCCATCACGTTAAAACAGAGGATTGGTGGCATGTTCAGTTCATTGCTTGCTTCCACACGCCTTTCCCCTCCTTGTCTCTTTCATGACTTTAGTTAATGCATTAGAACGATTGTTATCGTAACTTTCCGTGTTTCTAGAAGTCAAACTCACTGTTCATATTACGGTGTATATTTCCGGAACGGCCTTTCACAATAAAAGCCAAAGGCCGCTGTTCGCCAGAGATGTCTTCACAATAAAACAGTAATTAGCTTAACAATATATTTAACTTATATTACGTCCTTAAATATTGATTTTAAGTCATTACAGTTTTCAAATACGGCGCGGATTGAATACAGTTATTTGTGTATTCTGTAACCTCACCATGCTTGTAACACAACTTAGATAAACAATTTGAAAATGAATAGAATTAACCAAGTAGATAGAATAAGCAAGTGGTAAAGGGGGTTTCCTGTTTGGCTCATTTGGCTTAGAACTGAAGTAAGGAAGAATAGTGTTTTATGAGAACTGTCATTCCTCATGGTTTCTAAAGATAAATCATCAGTTTGTATGGACTTTGATGTAGAGATAGGATCATGGTGGAGAAGGAAGACCTTTTTTGGTTTCAAATTAAAGAAGATTTTAAAGATGAAGTAAGCAGGACTTCAACTAGCCAAAAGAGATTTTACAATGTGGTTTTACTACTTTTAATGGAGTAAAGAATCTGGGTAGACTACTGCCATTGATTTGTTTTAACATTCACATGTTTCAGCATTCCTGACCATATAGACACTCAGCCGTTTTATTTTGTAACCCGTTGGGAGAGAGATTTAAATTGAGTTTTTCTCAGTAGCTGAATGTGATTACAGCAGCATTGGATAGTTCTGCACCACCTTTTGGGTTCTCTGAATCAGTGTGTTGGTGAAGAGTTGCTCACTGCGAACATAAGAAGTGTGCAAAGAATGCATCTCTGAGGAGATATTGACATTATGCTTGTGCCTCGTTGTCAAGGCAACAGTGGTGTGAAGAGGTTCTGCGGTTTTGGGGGATTTCTGCCGTACAGAGGACAACGTGTGTCTGCCAAGTGATTCCTTCCCTCATCTCAAAGCCAGGGAGAGTTTCCTTGGAGCCCACTGACCAGGGCCGGTCCTAGCTTTTTTGGGGACCCTGCCACTGACTACAGCTGCATCACTGACTGTGCTCATTATGACAAGATCTTGAGACATGCTTGTCTCAGATTGTTCTGGAGGAATGATGCAATGATTTTACAGCATAATTGTGCAAGAGTTTCCCAGTTGGTGGTGTAGAAACCTTAATGCTTAGTGTTTAGATAGGAGGCTGCTTGTTTATATGATGGTCTGGAATGCTGAAAAGATTAAAGTTTAATATTCTTGGTTAGCAAACAAGACATCTGATTATTATGTCACACATAATAATCTTGTTATAGAAACTAGCTATGGGTAAAACGTGTGGTTGTTATACCATTGTTATCACGAACAAAAGATAAATAAGGAAATAGTATCTGCTTAAAGATGAATGGATTTCATATCCGAGAGGGGATTAGTTATTGTGAATACTTCACAAGGTATCTACTAATGTATTGTAAAGAACTTGAATTGACTTGATAAATAAGTGAAGATAAGAAGATGTATTGACCATAAATTAGTCAATTGGTAAATAAAAAATAGCGGAAAAGAGGAGAACTATTAAAGTGAAAAATCATTCTAAAACACACTGATAGAAAAGGGGGGGGGGCATGAAGGAAGTATGCACTAGACTTTTTATTCGTGTGAATTTGGTAGTGTTTTAATTTGTTACAGTATTGATCAGTTCAAAGGGAGAGTTTTAGTAACAGCTCTATAAGATCAGACAAATATTTATTTATATAGGTCATGTTGAAGGGAAAGCTGGTTCTAAACAAAATATTTCAATTTGAGGTACTGGTTCCACCATTGTGGCATAGTTATTACCATAGGAGGGCTTTCGGATGGACATACGAAAGGACTTCTGTTTTTAAATCCTTGATGAAATAGGGAGTAATTGTTGCATATTCGGACACCCAGGGTTCCACGCACTGTTAAAGAGGGTAACATTGTTCTTTAAGTGCACCAGAATTGAAGATAAATTAATAGAATGAGTTATGGAATACATAGCAGAGCTTTACAGATCCTAGTAATGTTTTGACACAAGATAATAGTGATGTACACAAGTTTCTGAAATAGATCTATTAGTCATTTTAATACTAATTAGGTGTAAATGAATTGCAGTAATAGTAGTAGTACTCTAAGGAGGTGACACTTTTCAGGGAATGTGGGAAACGGCAATGAGGGGTTGGAGATATCTTGAACATTATAGTTGTAATTGTGAATTAATAAATGATGGCGCTCCATATATACAGATTTTTATAGACGGAGGATGCTGGCCTGTGCTGGAACATCTCTGCAGGGCACGACACATGGCCAAAAAGACTGAGACCAACTGACCTTTGACCCTGACCGACAGGGTAACTTGGGAAGGCACTGTCAATGACTGACTCTGAGGTGTACCTGACAAAACTTGACTTTACAACCTGACAGTGTGAGTGAGTGTATGTCTGCATCTGATCAGTGCAACTGCATGATTTAAAACAATGACTAATCAAGCATTTTTTTGGACTAACACATTATTTTTGTGTGATAATAATGTGTGAAATGGGAGGTTTCCTAAACATTCCACCAAAGGGGAAACCGCCCACATGTGACCCGTTTACTTTCTGCTTGATGATATTTCACTCCCACAGGAGGTGGCGGTTTGCAGAATGTGAAACTCAAACTAAAACATGAAGATTCTGTTTCTTTTAGGACTGAAAGATGGAGAGAAACACTTCATTTCACTGAAGTGTTTACTGTGGAAATGATGGATGTACATTTGGGAAAAATGTTTGGTATTGTCTTATAATCCATTATGATCTGAAGGTTTTCTTCCCATACAGGATTTTGTTTACACATGAGTTAATGTGTAAAAAAGGGGGAGTGTAAACTTCACAATGTACATTTTTGATTTAGGGACTGAAAGTAACCGGCTGCCCAAACTCGATTGTTCAATCTGACCATTGATTGACAGTTTTAGAATTGACCTGCTCCATATCTGGGGATAAGACACTTTTTGATGAATGTTGACATGTCTCTAATATTGATTGAGTTATAGCAGGTAACACAGATAAAGAATCAGTGGCCAAGGGGCTACCAGAGAGATGTAAGTCCAGAATGGAATACTGAAGAAGCTGACCTGTGAGTAATGTGTCAACTAATGTTTCAACAGGTATTAAAGTAACTGAGGTTTGAAATATAGAAAGAACATATTTACAGTTAAGCTAAAACATAGTAATGTAATGAGACAAAATGTAATTTAAACACCATCATGTAACTAGCCTGGTAAAGAAGTAAGAGCCATAGACTTTATTGTTTAGGTCATTATGGGGATATACATTTCATCTAAATGTATAATAGAAAGACATTTGATGACAGTTTGTGGGAATTCTGTATTCATTTTTTCAGCGGGATAATATCTAAGCACTGACGGGTAGAAGCAGTATCACCAGGAAGCCATTCACTTTGTTAGTATCGTGATTTTGGTTGTTTTTGAATCCATAACATTAGTGTGTTTCTTTACCAGAAACATTAGCAGTTCAAATCATATTTAGATTTTTAATGGGATCTCAAGGATTTCATTTAAAAATAAACACAGATGCTTGTCAGAAATTCAGAGCTATTGAAATATGTTATTTAGTTTACATAAAGATGTTGGGGTTCTTATTTAGTTGGCACAGTCCAAGTATTAAGATTCTGAAGCTGCACAAGTAATTTAGAAAACCTGTTCACAGACGTCTGTTGTTTTAAGACACCCCACCAACAGGCTCCAAGTTGCCTACGCAGTGGTGGGTCAAACGGCTGAGGGCCCCAGAGCCCGGAGCGTAGGCTTGAGGGATTTTGTATCAGATTTCTCCACACAGGTTGTTGACGCCAAAAGGGGGACCCGAGACGCAGGAGGCTGAAGGTCATCGGGACAAGGTGGATCAACCCCAGGTGCTCCGGGCCCGACCGAGTGACCCAGCGGATCTCTCAGGCCGTCCGAATAGGAGGAAAGGGGGACAGCTCGTACCACGGGAGCCAGTGTGCGGCGGGGAAACCACCTGCTAGGACCAGGGGACGACATCAAGACGGATCTGGGTCTCGTCATGGAGGTCGACACGGATGCTGTCATCAGCGGACTGGAGGAGAAGGACCTCGAGGACATCCATGCAGCAGACGACTTGGAAGCGGCTGGCAGTGGGCTGGGGGACTTGTCGAGGCAGCAGAGGAGTCTACTTCTCTCTGATCAGTTCCACCCGTGAAGGGAAAGCCGCATCTCCCCCTCCCTATCAGCTGTCGAGTGGGCTATTCCTTTGGGGGGGGGGGGCGGGCAGGCGGGCTGATGATTCACCACCAGGAGACTGCTTCTTAGCACTCAGCTGCCCCCTCATGGTTCCTTCACTGCCATGGGAAGTGATGTTCTGTTCCTTCACGATTTCAAATACTTTGGATCTTAGTTTCTGATGGATTTATACGATATTGGAGAGGAATGACAATAGTTATGTTTCAAGTGCCTTGTGTAAGTTGCACTCTTTTAGAAGAGTGCAAAAGGGGGATTGCAGCATCTGATATTTAAGAAGTGTGTTACATTTGAAATGGCAGAAAGTCTTGTTGCAATTTCCAGATATTAAAAGAGGTCCTTTGAGTTTCTCTGGTAATTATCAATAGTAGCAGTTAAGTGAATACTGTTCAAACAATACTTGTGTTTTATATTGATTTCTCTGTTTTATCCTTTCATAAATGTGAGGACTAAAATGGCGATGAACAAAGGGCTAGTTGCAGTAAACAGGGTTGTATTGCTCTGCGGGGGAGGTGTTATGCAGGACATGGTGCTAGGTGGGGGAAGATCGCTAGCATGTCATGTTTTCAGGGAAGTCTACATCTCTTGAATAGTATATGTGTGGGTTTAATTACTTTGTATTTTGTGTAACCAGAAGTTGGAGATATGAGAGGTGAAATATTTGTGTTATCTTTGGAAGCAAAGAAATATCCTTTAAGACACATCTGAGGTCTCTGGAATGTGGGGGTGTGTGTGTGTGTGGAGGTTGAGTAAACTCCACCCCTTCCTGTATCTATTGGTATGAAAGCCTATTCAGCTTTTTGTTCTGCCTCTCTCTTCTCGCGCCGCCCGGACCGGAAGGTCGTGGCGGCCTGTGAACAAGGGCCAGGAGTAGGCCTACTCCTGACATTACGCATATGATATGATATGGTTTTGTATGGTAATGTATTGATTGTATTGCATTGTTATATTACTGTCACGATTCTCATGTCATGTCACATTTCTATGTCTAGGTTTGGGTGTTTTTTGCTGTTCTCTGTCATGTTTTCCTCCTGGGTTATTGTCTGGTCCTTTTCCCTGTGTTTTTCCTCCTGTCGTTAGTTTCCCTGGTGTGTCTGATTACCCAATTGTGTTCACCTGTGGCCCCTGTGTTTTCTCCTCCCTCCTCACCTGTGTCTTGTTTGTGTGATTAGTCTTGTGTGTATTTAAGTTCTGGTTTTTCTGTCTGTCTTTGTCGGTTCGTCTTGTGTATTGGCTTGTCCTCGGTGAGTGTTCTGTTCTGTCATTGTAATTTTAGCCTTGAAATAAAGGAATTTGACGTTAATCTGCATTTGGGTCCTACCTGCTTCACACATCGTAACAATTACCATTAAAATAGATTATTGTTTTAACGGATACTTGTATGTTCTGGACTCCTTCCTGTATGATAACCAGCTTGTTAGGGACGCGCTGAGATTTGGAATGCGGACCAGTTGTCCCTACAAATTTCTAACACCTCTTAGCTCTGGAATCCGGTTCGTTCCAAGCACCAACAAATTGTCCGGCCAGAGCAAAAGCACCACATACATCACGCTTATGTCGAGGCGGGGGCAGGGGCAGATCTCCTGAACAACAACAAAAAGCCCGCCTTTTATCCAGTTTGTACACATCGATGGAGAAACTTAACAAGGGTTTCAGAATTTCAGTGTTTCTGCCATAGACTGTATATATAAAGGTTTCTGCTCATGGTGAAGCAACGTGTCTGCGTGTTAAGGTGGAACCTGAGCATTCACGTTCACCTCTCATTATAACTCATTATAAATCTATAAAACTATAAATATTAAACTTTACTTCACGTGTTCATTTGAGAACAGCTGTTACATACCTGGGTGAAGGTTACAGTTCATTTAAATGAAAGATACAACGTTACTCCACACTCATGGTTCAGTCCACCTTAAGAAATAAGACCGACCTCGGAAGCAGTTGTGTTTTAAAAAAACCTTTATTGACAGGAGTACACTTTTTTAGAAGAATATAACTAAACCACAGAAATGACTCCGGAAAAGCTGCAGATAGAGCCATAAGAAATGAATGCAACTGATTTCATCCGCGCGGTTTGGCTTTATGAAGCAGGCACGCAAACGGTTACGTCATGACGCAAACGATGACGCAAACGATGACGCAACGACGCATTACCAGTCGGACTCTGGGCGGTGTGAAAAGAGCCAGAGCTAAACCGAAGAACTGGTTTTGAACCTGAAAAGCTCTAGCACGGAGCTTGAACCGGAGTTGCGTTGGTGTGAATGAGGTATCACGGCCCGTCCACACAGCGGCGTGCGTTGAAGCTTCCAACGCTTCTGCCCATTCACTTTGAATGGGGTGATGTCACTTTTAGCCGAACTGCATTTTGAGAAGCGACGTGGAGCGTTGCTGGCGTCAAAAGTTGAGCAATGTTCAACTTTTGACGCCTCGACGGAGGCGTGAGCCAATGAAATCCCATTTATGCAAATCTGCCAGTACAGCGCTAGCCAATCAAACCGCGTGTATGCTGGGAGAGACTACACAGGTCTTTTCCTCATATGGAGGGAGGTGGCAGAGACAGTGGGTGAAACTGGTAGGTTTTCGCCAGTTTGGGGAGTTTATATTATATATGATATTCTGAACAAACTGTGCTGTTGTATTAGCTGTAACGTGTCTCTACTGTAGGCTAGTTTTATTATATGTACAGCACTTTGGCTCGACCAAAAATCGTTTATAAATGTTTATAAATGTGCTATATAAATAAAACTTGATTTGATATATCCAGTGTACTTAATTTTAACATTGAATGGACAGCTTGCAGGCATAGTATATTTAGCCAGCATGGAATGTAGCATAAAATAGCACCATAGACATTAATGTCATAAATGTTCATCATATAAAGCAGGGGTCGGCAACAGGCGGACCGCGGTCCGGACCCATTAATAGGGGATTTTTCGGTGCCTCCCGCTTTTTTAACGCTGATATTGATGACTTGTGTAATTCGTGGAGAACCGAAGAGTTTTCGTTTTGGGGGTGGGGGGGGAGTCCAACTTCTCACTTAAAAAAAGAAGAAGAAATCTAGACCTCAAAAATAATTAAACAAGCGAGTACCTGTTTTTCCTGACCAAGGACAGGTTCCTTGAACACAACACGAGCGTAACATGTCTTCACGTGGTATATGTTTCGTCAACACATCCTCACTCCCAGGTCGGCCTATGTTGACGTTATGTCAAGTCCCCTGCCGGCTTTTTCCAACGCAAGGGGGGGGGCCTTAGAGTCCATTTTCAACGCAAGGGGGGGGCCCTTAGCGTCCATTTTCAGCTTTCCGGGATGTCCATATGCGTCTATGGACGCTCATGGAAGCACGGCATTCGTTTGTGTCGACTGCCCTTAAAGGCAATGAGAGCGTCCATTCTCATTGGATAACGGAGAATTGTACACCCGGAAGTAAATATTCCCCTTACTGACGATTGATTTTACAGTGATATCTGCACTACTCATCGACTAAAAAACACCAGATTATCCTTGTTAATTACACAACATTGATTGGTTTAAATTGTGTGCAATGCTTTTGTATTCTTCCCCTTCGATTCGGAGAAACAAATCTTTTTCGGAGTAAAGGATGGCAGAAGACACTACACTACCCAGAATCCCCAGCTATCGTTTGGACTACACCATAAGCTCTGTTTGACGTCACGTGATCTTCCAATTTCTCCCTGCAGAAAAAAAACATGGCCGAACTTCGTTTTATTCTCGGTGGGAAATGTCTATTTTAAAGTTAGTTTGGCCATTAAAATGCGTTTTGATGTCATTTGATGCGAGAAATATGAGTTGTTATTTCAGATGATGTGTGCAGTGGATGTACATGATCTTTAGTTTGCTAGTTATTACGAAGATTACTTCAGGAAAATTGCGTCCAACGTTTTCATTGTTACCAAGGTGGTTGCTAGGGACGCTGCTATCGATATTATTTCTGTTATGTTGTGTAACTGTTTAATGGTGTTATCTTTATTGCTACCCCCTTCCCCGTCAATGTATAGTGTTGTTCAACAGCGCAAACATATTAGTTTAACAAAATCCGCATCTAAAGATACGTTATTTTCCCCTGTGCAATTCCAGTCTCACATCTCAGAGCACATTGTCATTAACAAATACCGGAAACAGACAGAAAACATTTTTAAAAAATAAAATAATACCTTATTCCGAGTGTGCTTGCTTTTCTCTTTGAAAGTCATCACATAACGGCATTGTAATACACGGTTCGGCTGCATTACATATTACATATCTGCCGTAGTTCTGTATTTATAGAGCCCTGATGAGAAGACTTCTAGACAAACATGAGGAACTGAAAACGTGACGTGCATCATAAATATATCAGCCATTAAACAACATCTTACATTTCTTTTCACACAATACGTCTCCTTGCAGTATCAACACTAATTCGGCTGACTTTTATATTTGATCCAATTGGTAGATAGGCTGTATTTACACCATAAAGATGCACAGCTGATATAAAGGGACACCTGGTGGTTAAAGCATGTTATTGAATTTCATTATTTTTATTATTAGATATTAATAGGATCCTTATAAAGTATATTCATTACTCGTTATTCTCTACTAATAGTTAATTAAAGACTGTATATAATGACTATTTTGCACATCCCGTTCAAGATTTCAATATTTTAAGGTTTATTGACATATCATATAGGCCTACACAACTATGGTGTAGTTCTGCACTGAATGAAAAACTTGGGTCGCAGGTTCCTCAACAGTGCATTACAAGACATCTATCAATATTTGTGCATACCTCCAGCAATGTTAACTATGTTGAAGCACTTATTTTAACTGATATTATACATATGTATTATACTCTTATAAGATGTATGCAGATATTTCATCTCCGGCCTTGTCAGGTATTGAACAATCAATAAATAAAGAACACAGAATTGTTGAATATAAAACACAGAATTTGTGCGATTATACTAAATGATTTACAAATAAACAACACTGCATATTTAACTGTTACACATGCTGATGTAACGCAAATGTTCCAACTTGGGATCAATAAAGTATATCTTATCTTAAGCTGATCGTTTGCTATGCCATATTTGCAAAATGTGCCTCTGAACCTTGACAAGTGCATGTTTCAGGCTTATCAATTAATGTAATGTAATGTAATGCTATCAATGAACAAGAGGAGGGGTCACACACATAAGACCAGCTGTTAAATAAAGCTCTTCTGACCTTAGCTGGCATGTGTGTATATATATTAATGCTGCCCATTATGGGCACGAGCAATTTTCACCCATTTATTAATTATATGTTAAATGTGAGTGTTTCCTATCCCCTAAACCTCCAGGGATGTACACAGTTTAATACTGGCAACTTCTTATTATGGGAAATACGAAAACGTCTTTTAAAACTACAAGTCCCAGTAGAGACGTGCCATAGAGAACATGTTGCGAAACAGAATAGCCAGCATGTGTAGTTCTGGGGACGGGGTGGGGAAGGGGGGGACGCGGTGGACCCGTTCAAATCCAGTTTTGAACAGTCTGCCGTGGTTCCATCCCATTTCAAGTGCTGTTCGAGGCTCGATAACCCTCGGAGCACACTCTCCAATCACAGAGCTTGAGGACTATCACGGGGTTTGTCAAACAGAGCACATGGTGTAGTCCAAACGATAGCTGGGGATTCTGGGTAGTGTAGTGTCTTCTGCCATCCTTTACTCAGAACAAATATTTGTTTCTCTGAATCGAAGGGGAAAAATACAAAAGCATTGCACACAATTTAAACCAATCAATGTTGTGTAATTAACAAGGATAATCTGGTGTTTTTTAGTCGATGAGTAGTGCAGATATCATTGTAAAATCAATCGACAGTAAGAGGAATACTTACTTCCGGGTGTACAATTCTCCGTTATCCAATGGGAATGGACGCTCACATTGCCTTTAAGGGCAGCCGGCATAAACGAATGCCGTGCTTCCATGAGCGTCAAATCCCGACGCAGATGGGAATACATTGCAATCAGTTGAAAGCTATTTGCGTCCCTTTATGACGCTGAAGGAGCCTAGGAGCGTCACAATTGGACGCCACGGACACTGACCAAACGTCGCTATTGGACGCTTAGGGAGTGAGAGTGTGTTGCAGACAGAGAGCACCGGAACGCCGCTCCAGCCCTTAACATATTGCAATACCCATAAGGAGCCGTACACATGCCGCAGTGTTTGCGTGGCTGTGTCTTTAGTTGTAAGCACAGTGGCGATCTGTTGTTATTAGCATCTGGTTAGCTAGCTATGCTAACGAATTTAAAGAGCTTTTCTACAACCAGGTGGAAGAGTGCTCTCTCCTGAGAGGCTCAAATAACCTCAGCTCAGTGAGGTTAAGGCACACCTTGATATGATCATTATAGTTATTAATGAGACTAAATGAAAAACAGGTATAAAATACTATATGACAGTAACAAAAAAGTTGTTAAAAATAACAAGAATAGAGTTTAAAAGGGGAGTGCTTTGTAAAATATCCAAAAAGAAAAATCTGCTTACAGTTCTGTTTCATATGGGTGTTGAGAGATGTATCCATAGATCTCTTAATGTTGCTCTCAAAGTGTACCAGATTGATGCTTTTAACTTCAACATTTAAAAATAAATCTTCCCGGGGAGCATGCCCCCGGACACCCCTAGATGAGGTTAGGTCCCCCCCCCCACACTTAAATCATGTTCACATGGATAGGATACTAAATACATTTGCACACATCTCTGTCTCCTATTGATCTGAGTAGAACAGCCAGTTAATTGAAGCATTATAGCACAGGCCTTTGTCAGATGGTATATTACGCTGTTTTTTTTCTGCTTCGAATAGTTCTCTCTTTTTTCACCATACCTGTGTTTGCATCACTGTAACCAATGAGCACCTGCATGTGTGTATGAGAATGGCCCTGACTCCATTTCAGCCCAGATTTACAAACTCCTGCAGGACAATAAGCTCCAGCTCAATTCTCACACTGAATTTAAAAAAACTAAGTGAGGGACTGCAATATAAGAGGGAAAGAAAGAGAAACTTTAAACTGTTCAATTGTTATGATGTGTAAAGACTGATATTGTTCTATAATCGTCTGAAACTGTTAAGTCATGATGTGAAATGGTTAACAAAGAAAAAGGGAAACTCAAGCTGCTGCTACACTTTATTTTATTTATCTAAAATGAAGCACTTTTAAGATGCACATATTTTCAAAAGCTATTTCATTTATTGTCTCTATTTTATTTGTAAATGCAGCCCAAGAGGAACATTACACATATCCACAGTATTTAAGTAATGTTAATTGACAATACATACATTGTTGTTTATGAATTGTACTTTCTTTATTTGATTGGCAGTCAGTTGTTGATTACATGCAGACGTTGATAAAGCTACAGGCAGGGTAGGGTTGTAACGGAATACATGTAACGGCGTTACGTAATCAGAATACAAAATTCAAGTAACTGTATTCAGCTCACGTTACATTTGAAAAACGAGTAATCTGATTACAGTTACTTTCGTAAACCTGAAGTGAATACATTTCGGATTACTTATTGGAATTATTGGTGGAAAGACTTCCTCTCAACATGTAATATTCATTACTAGTAGGTACAGCCGATTCGAATCATCAGAGCCGCCGCAGATGGACCAAAAAAGCGTTTGAAAAAAAATCGCGGGTCCGCTCGCTCAGTGAAACAATAACAACGAAACATGGAGGAACAAAAGTCTGCGTTTAAATCGTGTGTGTGTGTGTATAGGTGTGTGTGTTTAAAACACATCAGCCTGCGGTCGTTCTTTAGCCTTACTAATGATTATTTCTGAAGGTACACACAGTGAAGGCGGTGCGTGAAAGGCACTGCGCAGCACGCTCGTCTTCTCAGAGGCTGAGTTAACCCTCCAGCTGCCTCCTGGCGCCAATAGAGTCTGTCTGCAGACCGCAGCATGGAGGCGTTTCCTATAGGGGCGTTTCCTATAGTGAACGACGGGAGCCGGCTCTCGCCCGCGAACGAGACGTTTTTTGTTTTGTTTTTGCGGAGGGATCTAGATCGGCATGAAGGCACATTATGCAATGTGCAATGTGGACATTATCCCGCTTATTACACATGGCCACATTCTCAACAAAGTAACGACATGACTCCCAATAATAATTGAAATGCTTTTATGGATTTAGAAAAAGATTTTATTGATTTAAAAAATAGTTGTTTGTATTGATTTAAATTGACATGCATCCGCTAAGAAAAGTAGTCCATTGTTACTGTTTGAACTAACGTAACAACGGCAGGAACTGCTTCTATAGTGTTTTTGAGGAGCTTTTTGATTACAGATTTGAAAACATCGTTGCTTGCTTTAAAAGTAGCACAATTCATTATGTCAAACCTTGAAAGATATCCCTGCCCTAATGCCAAAAGTAACTGGCAACTGAATATATGTCGCCGTAGCTATGATGTCTATGTCTGGACCGCTGAGTTGATCTCAAAGCACGCTCCCCTCTCCTGCAGGGAGAAAAACTATATTTATATACTTTATATAGGTTGATACAGTAGCCCCTTTTTTTTAAATAGTTTTTTTAGGTGTTGCCATCTGTTTTGTGTAGCGTGGTTCTACAAGCAAGTCAATGCATTCATTGGGTGGTATCAGAGAGTTACACGGGTCTGTAAATGCAATGAAAACAATTGGCCACAGCAAATAATTTATATTAAACATGTAATTTTTACTTTTGAATACTTTAGTAAAAAGGATGTCTTGAATAATTTAAGTGATATATGTGTACACATATAAATCATTAGTCAAAACAGCGCTACATTTGATTTAATTAAAAGGTATAATATGTGGTAAACTGAAGAGCCCTTTGGGAGCCGAAAGAGCCGGCTCTTCTTGGTGAGCCAAATGATCCGGCTCAGCAAGAAGAGCCGGAATTCCCATCACTAGGACAATAGGCTTGTTTGAGACAAGCAAGACCTGCGCAGACCTGCGCTGTTGCGATCAACGTCTTGCTAGTGCGTTGCATGATGGTTAGTCATTTTGTCCGACTTGCTCTGGAGGCTCGCCCACATGAGACTTTGAAATCTCGCGGGACAAAGACGCCCGCAGCCTTGAGAGCGAGGCGAGGCGAGTTGGCGCAGTTGCTCTCCACGAGCTGCAGAAGCGAAATGCTTGATGGGAAACGGCTCGCTGGTATCTCGAGCTGAGCGCTCATTGGTGGTTTTTACCACGTGCTGCTGATGAAACTCTCCAATTGGCTGACAAAAGTTTGTTGTTGTTTTGTGTCAGTTTTACGTCGCCACATCCATTCCCATTTTTCATCATTGTTCCACAATGTTTATCATCATGAAATTAATATCTATATATTTTATACTATACTCACTGCTTACCGTTTTCATACTTTATATATCTTAGCATATTCATACACACTGTTCATACTGCTCACAGGCTGATATCTAGTGTATTCATACCCCTCACTGTTTATTCATCATTCAATTCATTCTATATTTTATTCTGTAGATGGTGTACATTACTTTTCACTTTACTGCTTGTTGCACCTGGTTAGAAGCTAAACTGCATTTCGTTGTCTCAGTACCTGTAATATGTGCAATAACAATAAAGTTGAATCTAATCTTGAGCAGGAACAAATGTATTTACTTAGTACATATCTGACATTAACGATTAAACACATGTGTGCATTCTTTATAAATGCAAACCGAGTCAAGCCGACTCCGGAGGTGGCGGTATGCACCTTAAAGTTGTTTGCAATCCGCCAAAAAACCGAGAGAAGAAGAAGAAGAATGCGAAGAAGAAGATGAAGAAGAAGAAGCCAACTCGGAGCTGTCCGACTTCAGGCGAGCTTTTTGACACCTCCCCCGGCTGCGATCGGCTACTCTCGTCTACTTTCGAGGCGAGCCGCAATGTGTCTCAAACAAGCCTACTGACTTCTTCTGCGAGGATTTATAAAAGCAGCTGGATAAAAAAAGTTAGGAAACGCCCCTATAGGAAACGCCTCCTTGCTGCGGTCTGCAGACAGACCCATCTCCCTGGCGCTGCAGAGATGTCATGAAGTGAAGGAGGTTTTCCTTCTATAAAACAGCTGTGGGCAGCAGATACTGTGAGAGTCACGGACATGAATTCATAGATCAAGGCAGACTGGTGCACACACTCTCCTGTTTTGCCAATCCGGTGCTTAAACAAATATAGCTCTACACCCCTGGCCGAAATGTCCTTAAAATGAAGTCCGAGTTCGACATTTTAATTCATGTCCTGCCAACACTGGCAGGACAGAAGGCGACATGCCCGTTCTAAGCCGTGTCCCTCTCCTCACATCCCAAGCTGCATCCCCAAAACGTGTATTATGTTGTTACATCGTTTCAGATGTGATGTTTCAGTGTGCTCTTGATACGCCATTAAAACAGTAAAAACACGTTCAGTTTCCTTTTGCTTTTTGTGTCTCCTGTTCACCAAAACATACCCAGGAAAAAGAAAGTAATCCAAAAGTAATCTAAAAGTAATCTGATTACGTAACTTTTTTAAGGCACGTAACTGTAACTGTATTCGGATTACTTTCAGAGCCATGTAATCAGTAATCAGTAACTGATTACATTTACAAAGTAACCCTCTCAACCCTGGCTACAGGCTACTTCAATATATATCACACTAATTCATAAAGCAACATAGACATTTTTATGTTCCGGACCTTTACATGGGGACATTTTCTCTAACTGGACCTCGTTGAATTTTAGTTGAAGACCCCTGCTATAGAGGATGGTGTTGTGGAGCCATTACCGGATCATAATAATCTAATAGATCATCTACCGCTAACCGACTGCTGCGAATGTGTTGAGCAAATACCAAAGGGTGTCGTATTGTCATACTGATATTCTGTACACACTGTGAAGACCACTGAGACAAATGTAACATTTGTGATATTGGGCTATATAAATAAACATTGATTGATTGATTGATTGATTGATTGATTGGTTGATTGATTGATTGATTGATTGATTGATTGATTGATTGATTGATTGAATGGCAGAGCTTTGCTTCAGTATAATGAGAGAAAAAGCGCGATACTATGGAATTGCCCAAATTGGCGACAGTGCCAGAACATGTATTAAAAGACTGTTGGAGGATCTGTATTCTAGTATCGGTTGTCATTACATCGAAGGATACGCCAAAACGTGTGACGACATAGACAAAGCTTTTGAAGACAATTATATGGTACCTGTCCTTACAGCTAAACAAATCCTACGCCAGGTATTCAACATACCACAAGAAGCACAAGAAGCCCCAGAAAGGATTACATTCAGAGCTAATAATGGTGAAACCGAAGAAGAAGCAAAGCAGATTATAATCGTTGCGGGTGAAAGGATAGAGAATTTGCATGTGATGTTAATGCATTTATCTGATATAGAAAATGCATTTGTATACTTCCAAGAGACTCCTAAACATCTACTTGGGCAGTGTGAATTGAACGATAAACCGATCATTGTAAATGAAGCGCGGAGAGAAGCAGCAGTGCAAATCGTTAAGTCTATTACCTTGTGTCACATTATATATGCTTCCGTTAGGCAATATTATAAGGAATCATTCTGTAAACTTTCATTGTTATGCGGATGATACTCAACTATATTTATCAATCAAGCCTGATGAAATTAATCATCTAAATAAAATTCAAGACTGCCTTAAGGACTTAAAAACGTGGATGACCTTAAACTTTTTGATGTTAAACACGACCAAAACTGAAGTTATTGTACTTGGCCGGAAGAATCTACGAAACAAATTATCTAAAGACATACTAACTATGGATGGCATTAATTTGGCCTCCAGTGAGACTGTAAGGAATCTTGGTGTTATATTTGATCAGGATTTATCCTTTAACGCCCACATAAAATCAATTTCAAGGACCGCCTACTTCCATCTACGTAACATTGCAAAAATCAGGCATATCTTGCCTCAAAACGATGCAGAGAAACTAGTCCATGCATTTGTTACTTCTAGGCTGGATTATTGTAACTCTTTATTATCAGGGAGTACCAAGAAGTCAATCAAGTCGCTTCAGCTGATTCAAAATGCTGCGGCTCGTGTACTAACCAGAGTTAGGAAAAGGGACCACATTACTCCTGTTCTGGCTGCCTTACACTGGCTCCCTATAGAACACAGGATAGAATTTAAAATTCTTCTTCTCGCCTACAAAGCCCTTAATGTGCAGGCGCCATCTTACCTTAAAGAACTCATTATACCCTACTGTCCTACTAGGGCATTGCGTTCCAAGAATGCAGGGTTGTTGGTTGTTCCTAGAATCTCTAAAAGTACAATGGGAGCCAGAGCCTTTTCTTATCAAGCTCCACATTTGTGGAATCAGCTTCCAGTTTGTGTTCGGGCGGCAGACACCCTATCCGTTTTTAAGAGTGCGCTTAAGACCTTCCTTTTTGATAAAGCTTATAGTTAGGGCTGATTAGATTCAGCCCCTAGTTTTGCTGATATAGGCTTAGTTTGTCAGGGGACATCTTCCTTCTTCCTTCTCTCTGTCTATACCTGTGTACTCTCATGTTCCCATTAACCCAGCTTCCCCAAATGTCTTTCTTTTTGGTGTCTATATACGCTGGGATCCGGAGTCATGGATGATCCTGCGGTCCTGTGTCCTGGATCGCGAGCCCTGGATCTTGAGTCGTGGCTGTGGTCCTGGATCATCGGTCCTGGATGGATATCCTCGTAGATTCATCTTCCTATTATACACACATGCATTTCCAAACATTTGGACTACCTATGTTGCAAATGTATTATCTTTTCAATTTACACACGGCATCTATTGCACGTCTGTCCGTCCTGGGAGAGGGATCCCTCCTCTGTTGCTCTCCCTGAGGTTTCTCCCATTTTTCCCTTTAAACTGGGTTTTCTTTGGAAGTTTTTCCTTGTACGATGTGAGGGTCTAAGGACAGAGGGTGTCGTATTGTCATACTGATATTCTGTACACACTGTGAAGACCACTGAGACAAATGTAACATTTGTGATATTGGGCTATATAAATAAACATTGATTGATTGATTGATTGATTGTATGCACTACGACATTAACTTGGTAAAATGTAATGTGTTTTTTATGAAAATGTGTTGAATGTTGTGTTTTCAATTAAACAACCATTACAAATGAAAATGTGTTTTATTTTTGCTTTCATATATAGTAATAGTATTGGAAACGAAACATTTAAAGTGTATCATGTGCTCTCATTGTATATGCTCTGTTTTTAGATGTAATGCATCTTTGTGTCAAAAACAGAGCATACAATTCCTTCTTTTTGTCTTTTTCATTTTCCGTCCTTTTGTCCCTTTTCTTTTCATTCGCATTCTGCGTTTGCTTTTCATTTTTCTTCTCCTTTTCATTTAGCTTTTTCTTCATTTTTCTTTACTTTGTCTTTTCTTTTCTGCTAATTGTCGTTTGCGATCTTGGCGAGTGGTATGAGATATACTGTTTCTATAAAGGTTATCTATAATACCATCTTTTAAAGAAAGATATTCTTCATATGTCATGTTATCATGGTCCTCTTTTGTCCTAAAGACCTTACATGGATATGATATAGAGGAGAGCTCTTCTTTGGGAACATCCTCTCCCCTACTTTGTAACATCCAGTCATTAAGCCCATATCCGTTATGCTGGTGATAATAAGGGGAGGCTACATCAGACTTGGTTTTTCTCAGATCCATGGCTAGTTTTCAACGGTCGTCTTAGTGGGGTCCTTAGTTTTATATGATTTGCTGAGTGGGGTGGGACTTATTGCGTTGAGTGGGAAGAGTCATCTGTAGAAAGTACTCTGTTTTATTAGCTTTCGTCAAGCATCTGACTCTTAATGGCAGTTTGTAATTTTGAGGCTATTTCAGTGAAACAAGGCTGTTTTGAACATTTGACTGATTTATGCATAATTCTCTCAAAAAGTTACTGGAAGATACACTTTTGTATTTAAAAGCTGACCACTACCATGAAAGTACTGGAGACTGCCCCTGTCTTGTCACATAGATTATACCAGGCATCCTCAAAGTACGGACTCCGGTCCGGATCCGGACCGAACCATAACTGTCTCTGGACTCTGAGTAAATTATACTTTTCATATGTATTATCTGTATTATCTGTGTTATCTGCGAGACATCGCCACAACGCAACGAGTCAAAATGATCCGCTATGCCCATAGACTGCAAACAGCGCTCATCGGACATTTATGAGAGAAAGTCTCTAATGTCCGAGTGTAAGTGAATGCAGCACAAGATGCACGTCATGTAACCCCTCCCCCGGTCCTGGCGCGAGCGTGGACATATGATTGACAGCGATTTCATTTGAACGGGACGGCGCAAAACGAGAAGCATTCGGACCCAAGCACTGAAGGAATGAGGTATTTGCGGTCTACACTGACAGAGAAGAGACTGTCAGTTTGGCTGTACTCAGCATTGAATCAAAACGCACTGAAGCTGTTGATCTTAATACGTTTGTGAGGCGTTTTGCTGAACAAAATGGTAATCGCCGCATTCAGCTGTAATACACGTCAACTTGATACTCTGCTCACGGATGAGCATACAAAACTATTAAGATGATGACCTTACGTGTGTAAATATATTTTTTTCTTTGAGAGGGTCTGCCCCCAAAAAACTGTTTTCAGTCTTGAGAAAGTCAAATAAGACGGCGTGTAAAACTTCACTGCCCAGCCAAAAAAAAAGCAACCGCTTTGATTTGACTAGGCCAGTAGGTAAGGACATTCCACTGGATAATAACTGCAGTATAAAAGAATGCATGACTGAAGTGATGGAGACCATGTTGAAGGCAAACAAAAAAGAGGAAATAACAGGTCAAATCAAGCAGATCCCCCTCTCAGATTCCACAGAAACCAGAAGAACATAAATACTGGCTGGTGATTTGATTAATCAGTTTTGTGATGGAATAAAAAATGCACAGTGCATTTCCTTAGCTGTGGATGAGTCCACTGACACTGCTGACATTGCTCAGTTTTGAGTACCCCTGGATTATACTATCTGTGTCGTAGTAGAAAATCTGTGCTGTAATTTCTCCAATTCACTGTACAGTTTCAGCCAGTTTGTGATTTTGACGCTATTTCAGTGAAACAAGGCTGTTTTGAACATTTGACAGATTTATGCTTAAATTCTCTCAGAAAGTTAATGAAAGATACACTTTTGTGTATAAAAGCTGAAAAATAGATAATGAAGTACTTTGTGTCAGTAGATTTCATTAAGAATCTGCCTCCCCCGGCTAAGGGGAACTGGGGATATGCATCAGCTGCTTGTGTGAGTCGGACAGTGAATACTTTAGAGCGGCCGCTGCAGTGTGAGCTAACCGGGAGCTAACGGGAGAATAAACTCCCGTGGAAGAGCAGCACTGCAGCGGTCGGTAAATGCTGCAGAAACACATTAATAAACAATGAACCACGGCACTCTGGAGCAAAGCATAAGGTTGGAGAAGTCGTTATTCAATTTATTCTGGCTTCGTGTGATTAAAAGCAACACGATCATCGACCCGACGCAGTTGTTGTTGTTGTTGTGAGCTGCCGTTGGGGAGCAAATCAGCGATGTAAACGGTGACGTCATGACGCAGCAAGGGCAGCTCTGGGGCGCCAGTGGGCGGTGTGCACAGAGCGGGAGCTGAAAAGGGAAACCGGAGCTGAACCAGAAAAGCTCCCGCTCGGAGCTAGAAACTGAAAAGCGCTGGTGTGAAAGCCGCATCAATGGCAGTTTGTTATTTTGAGGGTATTTCAGTGAAACAAGGCTGTTTTGAACATTTGACAGATTTATACTTAATTCTCTGAGAAAGTTACTGAAAGACACACTTTTATGAATAAGCTGACCACTACCATGAAGTACTTTGTGTCATTAGATTTCGTTAAGAATCTGACTCTTAATGGCAGTTTGTGATTTTGAGGCTATTTCAATGAAACAAGGCTGTTTTGGACATTTGACAGATTTATGCTTAATTCTCTCAAAAAGTGACTGAAAGATACACTTTTGTGTATAAAAGCTGAACAGTAGATAATGAAGTACTTTGTGTCAGTAGATTTCGTTAAGAATCTGACTCTTAATGGCAGTTTGTGATTTTGAGGCTATTTCAGTGAAACAAGGCTGTTTTGAACATTTGACAGATTTATGCTTAATTCTCTGAGAAAGTTACTGAAAGATACACTTTTGTGTATAAAAGCTGAAAAGTAGAACATGAAGTACTCTGTTTGAGTAGATTTCGTTAGGATTATGACTCTTAATGGCAGTTTGTCATTTTGAGGCTATTTCAGTGAAACAAGGCTGTTTTGACCATTTGACAGATTTATGCTGAATTCTCTCAAAAAAGATACTGAAAGATACACTTTTGTGTATAAAGAAGCTAACCACTACCATGAAGTACTTTGCTTTAGTAGATTTAATTAGGATTCTGACTCTTAATGGCAGTTTGTCATTTTGAGGCTATTTCAGTGAAACAAGGCTGTTTTGAACATTTGACAAATGTATGCTTAATTCTCTCAAAAAAGATATTGAAAAATACACTTTTCTTTTTAAAAGCTGACCACTACCATGAAGTACTCTGTTTGAGTAGATTTAGTTTGTGATTTTGAGGCTATTTCAGTGAAACAAGGCTGTTTTGAACATTTGACAGATTTATGCTTAAATTCTCTGAGAAAGTTACTGAAAGATACACTTTTGTGTATAAAAGCTGAAAAATAGATAATGAAGTACTTTGTGTCAGTAGATTTCGTTAAGAATCTGACTCTTAATGGCAGTTTGTGATTGTGAGGCTATTTCAGTGAAACAAGGCTGTTTTGAACATTTGACTGATTTATGCTTAATTCTCTGAGAAAGTTACTGAAAGTACACTTTTGTGTATAAAAGCTGCCCACTACCATGAAGTACTCTGTTTGAGTAGATTTCGTTAGGATTCTGACTCTTAATGGCAGTTTGTGATTTTGAGGCTTGAAACAAGGCTGTTTTGAACATTTGACAGATTTATGCTTAAATTCTCTCAGAAAGTTACTGAAAGATACACTTTTGTGTTTAAAAGCTGACCACTACCATGAAGTACTCTGTTTGAGTAGATTTCAGCACACAGGGTCTCTACTGTAAACAGAAAAAACATAACACTTTTAAGTATCTAATAATAAACTATCCACATAATATACTAGTTTAACCCCTACCAAAAAAACAACATTTAATAATGACATGATATTATAAAATAAAATAAAAACTAGCCTACTTACCAGAGTTTTTCAAGATCAGATACAGGTCAAGAAAATGCATAGAGTCGTCCCCAGCTGACCCAGAAAGCGACGCAGGTTCTGGTCCAGGCTCTCGTCATCTCACGCCTAGACTACTGCAACTCCCTCCTGGCTGGTCTACCTGCATGTGCCATCCGATCTCTGCAGCTCATCCAGAATGCAGCGGCTCGCCTGGTCTTCAATCTTCCTAAATTCTCCCACACCACGCCGCTCCTCCGCTGCCTTCACTGGCTTCCGATAACTGCTAGAATCCACTTCAAGACAATGGTACTTGCGTACCATGCTGCGAATGGATCTGGCCCTTCCTACATCCAGGACATGGTTAAACCGTACACCCCAGCACGTGCACTCCGCTCTGCATCAACCAAACGGCTCGCTGCACCCTCGCTGCGAAGGGGACCCAAGTTCCCATCAGCAAAAACATGTGGGTTTGATATCCTGGCTCCAAAATGGTGGAATGAGCTCCCCGTTGACATCAGGACAGCAGATAGCTTACACACCTTCCGGCGCAGACTGAAAACTCATCTCTTTCGATTCCACTTCGAGCGATAGAACTATTAACAAAGCACTTATATACTAATAAAGGGCTGGCTTATCTAAAGCCAGTTGAGTAGCACTTGAAATGTTTTTGCTCTATGAAACCTGATGTACTTATATGATTCTGTTTTCTTCAAGTTTGTATTTTGTTGGTCGAACGCACTTATTGTAAGTCGCTTTGGATAAAAGCGTCAGCTAAATGCAATGTAATGTAATGTACTGAGACAACGAAATGCAGTTTAGCTTCTAACCAGGAGTGCAAAAAGCAGTAAAGTGAAAAGTAATGTACACAATCTACAGAATAAAATATAGAATTAATTGAATGATCAATCAATCAATAGGATACGGCTGTAATAGGCCTAAGGCCTTTTAGTCGCTCATAAATAAATAAGTAAATGAATAAATAGATTCAATTCAATAAATGAATGATGAATAAACAGTGAGGGGTATCAATACACTAGATATACACAGCAGCCTGTGAGCAGTATGAACAGTGTGTATGAATATGCTAAGATATATAAAGTATGAAAAAGGTAAGCAGTGCAAGTATAGTATAAAATATATAGATATTAATTTCATGATGATAAACATTGTGGAACAATGATGAAAAATGGGAATGGATGTGGCGACGTAAAACTGACACAAAACAACAACACACTTTTGCAGAGCCAATGGTGTCATAGTCTGCTCCATCATTCACCGGTAGTTTTCCATTCACCTGTCTCACCTGTTTTCCACACCCACTCGTTAACTCACTCTCTTTCTCTTCTGCACCCATTAGCTTCTGCCAGTATTTAAACTCGCACCTGACACACACTCTTTGCCAGATTGTACTTTGCCTCATGCTTGTCTCTCCCGC
Source organism: Pseudochaenichthys georgianus (assembly GCF_902827115.2). NCBI lineage: Eukaryota > Metazoa > Chordata > Actinopteri > Perciformes > Channichthyidae > Pseudochaenichthys > Pseudochaenichthys georgianus. The sequence continues at coordinate 2,637,225 of NC_047513.1, forward strand.
GTTCAACACTAGATTGCCTACCCGGTTCCGACCCTGCCTGTCCCCGACCTGCCTGCTCTGCCTGTTTCCTGATCCTGCCTGTCCCTCGACTATCCTGCCTGGCCTGTTATCCGACCCTGCCTGTATCCACGCTGACCGCCTCGCTTACTCCCTGACCCTCTGCCTGTCCCTGACTCACCTTCTGCCCGCTGTCCTCCGGTGCGTTATACTGCCCGGTTGGTATTCCTCCGATCCAGTGGAATCTCCAATAAAGGATATTACCAATTCTCCTTGGTTTCTCGAGTGCTGCATTTGGGTTCTCCTTAAGACTGTGACAGAACAATCTGGCCAGAACATGGACCCAGCGCACTCCTCTTCACCAAGAGACCGTTTCGAGAGAGTTGAGGACGCTCTCCAGAGGCAGGAAGCCTCGATAGCCGCCCTGGCCACCGAGGCTCATCATGCTACATCTTCACATGACCAGACGCTAACCTATTTAGCTGCGCAGCTACAGCAGCTAACGGCTACTGTGCAGCAGCTAGTGGCAGGAGTGGCCACTCCAGCGCCTCTTCCTATGCCGTCGACACCCGCTTCTGCATCACCTCTGATGGGATTTACCCCGGAGCCTCGGGTGGGAACTCCGGAGCGCTACGCCGGGGAACCGGAGGGCTGCAGCCCGTTTCTTACGAACTGTTCTATCCTGTTTGCACTGCAGCCACACACTTTCGCTTCTGAAGCTGCTCGTGTGGCGTTCACGGTCAATCATTTGACTGGGAAAGCCCGACTGTGGGGCACAGCGGAATGGGAGCAACAAACACCCGCCTGCTCTTCGTTCCCCGCTTTTTCTGCGGAGCTGCGCAAGGTGTTTGGACCCGTGTCTGTGGGTCCAGATGCTGCAGGAGGACTATTGAACCTGAGCCAGGGTAATGGATCTATAGTGGATTATGCCATTGAGTTTCGCACTCGGAGCCGCCTCAGCAACTGGAATTCTGCAGCCCAGTGTGACGCCTATCTGCGTGGGTTGGCGGATTACATTAAAGACGAGCTCTGCTCTGATCTGCCCAATTCACTGGATGGGTTGATTGAACTGACTTCCCGCATGGATCGGCGCATCCAGACACGGAGACGGGAGCGACGATCGGCGGAAGTTCAACATGCCTGGGCGCCCCGACGTCCGAGTTTGGCTGCGACTCCTCACCTCACTCCAGAGCCGCAACCAGGGGGGGGATGAGCCCATGCAGGTGGGTCACACCAACCTCACTTTGGAGGAACGTGAGCATCGCAGACGTCGTAACCTGTGTCTCTACTGCGGCCGGGCCGGCCATTTCGTTTCTCACTGCCCGGTAAAAGGCAAGGCTCAGCAGTAATGGGGAACATACTGGTGAGCCAAACCCCTGGATTTGTTCCCACTCAGAGACCATTGAGCCACGCCAGGTTGCTATTGCCGGATAGCTCTCAGGCTCTTGCAGTTTTTATTGACTCTGGTTCGGACGCGAGTATTATGGATGAAGAGCTTATGCTGCAGTTGGGTATAGACCGGGTTCCCTTATCTCGCCCAGTTCCAGCCAACGCCTTAGACGGTCACCTGCTGGGGACAGTGACTCATCAGACTGTACCCGTTCACATGCTCCTGTCTGGGAACCATCACGAGACTATTCAGTTTCATGTTCTCCGGTCTCCACATATCCCGCTTATCCTGGGTTACCCATGGCTCCGCCGCCACAACCCTAACATTGACTGGGAGACGGGAGCCATTTTGGGATGGAGCCCCTCTTGTCATCAGATCTGTCTGAAACAGGCTGCCGCGCCTCAACGCTCGGGGAACCCCAGCCAAGTTCTGGATGTTACAGGAGTTCCACCGGAATATCTGGACTTCAAGGAAGTATTCAGCAAGTCGAGGGCTACTTCCCTACCACCACACCGGCCCTACGACTGTGCCATCGACCTGCATCCCGGCACCAGCCCTCCCAGGGGTCGATTGTACTCCCTGTCTGCTCCGGAAAGAGTTTCCATGGAGACTTATATCAATGACGCTCTGGCGGCTGGGATTATTCGCCCGTCCTCATCACCTGCTGGCGCAGGGTTCTTCTTTGTAGAGAAGAAAGACAAGACCCTAAGGCCCTGTATCGACTTTCGGGGTCTTAATGACATTACAATCAAGAATCGATACCCACTGCCTCTTATCTCTTCTGCATTTGAGTTGTTGCAGGGAGCAACCCATATTCACTAAGCTGGACTTGCGTAACGCGTACCACTTGGTACGTATTCGCGAGGGGGATGAGTGGAAGACAGCCTTCAACACCACCTCGGGGCACTACGAGTACCTAGTCATGCCTTTTGGGCTTACCAACGCCCCTGCAGTATTCCAGGCGTTGGTAAATGATGTGCTCCGAGACATGTTGGACCGACACGTGTTTGTTTACTTGGATGACATCCTGATCTTTTCCAAGACACTGAAAGAACACGTGCACCACGTCCAGGCGGTTCTCAGGAGATTACTCGAGAACTCGCTGTTTGTTAAAACGGAGAAGTGCGAGTTTCACACATCCTCTGTCTCTTTTCTGGGATACATCGTGGGACAAGGGAGCATCGAGATGGATCCTTCCAAGGTTGATGCAGTCACTTCCTGGCCGGTTCCAGATTCCCGGAAGCGGCTACAACAGTTCCTCGGGTTCGCCAACTTCTACCGGAGGTTCATTCGTGGATACAGTACCTTGGCCGCTCCTCTCACAACCCTGACCTCCTCTAAGGTCATGTTCCAGTGGTCCTCCTCGGCTGAGGAGGCATTCCAGAACCTTAAGGCGAGGTTCACCTCCGGCCCCATCCTCCGAGTACCCAATCCTGTAAGACAGTTTGTTTTGGAGGTGGATGCTTCTGATATGGGGGTGGGAGCCATCCTGTCTCAGCGAGCAATGGACAGCCAAAAACTCCATCCCTGTGCTTTCTTTTCAAAGCGTTTGACTCCAGCGGAAAGGAATTATGATGTGGGAAACCGGGAGCTGCTAGCAGTGAAGTTGGCTCTGGAGGAGTGGCGTCACTGGCTCGAGGGGACCAGTCAACCTTTCCTGGTGTGGACCGACCACAAGAATTTGGAGTACATCCGGTCGGCCCGCAGACTGAATTCCCGACAGGCTAGATGGGCCCTTTTCTTCACTCGGTTCAATTTCTCCCTCTCCTACCGCCCTGGTTCTCGGAACATTAAGGCTGACGCTCTTTCTCGTCAGTTTGGAGAGGGAGGTAACATTCCCAGGGGCTTGGACACCATCCTTCCGACTTCTCAGCTCGTCGCCGCCCTCATCTGGGAGGTGGAGGAGAGGGTCAAGGCTGCCCAGCAGGACCAGCCGGGACCCAGTGCCTGTCCTCCGAACCGCCTGTTCGTTCCGCAGACGTTGAGGTCTGATGTTCTCCAGTTGGCTCATAACTCCAGACTCACCTGCCATCCTGGGATCCAACGCACATGGGAGGTAGTCCAGCAAAGGTTCTGGTGGGCAACACTTAAGGAGGACACCAGGGAATGTGTTAATGCCTGCCCCGTTTGCAATCAGAACAAGTCTTCTCACCAAGCTCCTGCTGGTCTCCTACGACCTCTGCCTATCCCTCATCGCCCCTGGTCTCACATTTCTTTGGACTTTGTTACTGGTCTGCCACCGTCCAACGGACACACTGCCATCTTGACGGTGGTAGACCGATTCAGTAAGATGGCTCATTTTGTGCCGATACCCAAGCTCCCCTCAGCTAAAGAGACGGCAGAGCTGGTCCTGCTCCATGTGTTCCGGCTCCATGGGCTGCTTACTGATGTGGTTTCCGATCGTGGTCCTCAATTTACCTCGGTGTTCTGGAGGGAATTCTGCACGCTCCTTGGGGCCACGGTCAGTCTGTCATCCGGTTTCCATCCGCAGTCCAACGGTCAGACAGAAAGAAAGAACCAGGAGATGGAGACAAGATTACGATGTATAGTCTCCAAGAACCCAGCGGCCTGGGCTAAACAGCTGCTCTGGGTCGAGTACGCCCACAACACTCTGGTCAGTTCGGCCACCAAGCTGTCCCCATTTCAGTGTGCTTACGGGCTTCAACCCCCTCTGTTTCCGGCCCTGGAGAGGGAGGTTACCTGTCCGTCCGTCCAGGATTTCATCCGTCGTTGTCGACAGACCTGGAATCAAGCCCGGAGAACTCTCATCTGTTCGGCCAACCGGTACGCCTCCTCTGCCAACCGCCGACGTTCTGAAGCACCTGTCTACCAGGTGGGCCAAAAGGTATGGCTTTCCTCCCGGGATATTCCTTTACGGGTGGATTCAAAGAAACTTGCACCTAAATTCATTGGACCGTTTGAGATTGTCAGAATAATCAATCCCGCAGCAGTAAGGCTAAGACTGCCTCGGACTCTGCGGATCCATCCCACCTTCCACGTTTCCAGGATCAAACCTGTCCGAGAGAGTGCCTTGGTTCCTGCGATCCCTCCCCCACCACCCCCCCGGATGATTGACGGCGGGCCTACGTACACTCTCCGACGACTTCTTCGTTCCCGTCGCAGAGGAAGAGGAGTCCAGTACCTGGTGGACTGGAAGGGTTACGGCCCTGAGGAGAGGTGTTGGGTTCCAGCTCGTCATGTGTTGGACCCCCGGCTCATCAGGGAGTTCCATCGGCGTAATCCCGAGCAACCATCTAAGACCGTCACGTCGATGGGCAGAGACACAGGGAGAGTCTCTCCTCTTACCGTCAGCTCTTCAGAGGAGGACAGCGAGGGGCAGGCTTCTGATGAGGATGCAGATTCCCACAGGGGGCAGGAGAGGGAGGCGGAAAGAACTTTTTCAGATGAGTACTAATCCCACCTCCCACCTTCATCTGTAGATTAGCATTTAGGGACGTCAGGAGCCGTCCATTAAGGGGGGGGGTTCTGTCATAGTCTGCTCCATCATTCACCGGTAGTTTTCCATTCACCTGTCTCACCTGTTTTCCACACCCACTCGTTAACTCACTCTCTTTCTCTTCTGCACCCATTAGATTCTGCCAGTATTTAAACTCGCACCTGACACACACTCTTTGCCAGATTGTACTTTGCCTCATGCTTGTCTCTCCCGCGTTCAACACTAGATTGCCTACCCGGTTCCGACCCTGCCTGTCCCCGACCTGCCTGCTCTGCCTGTTTCCTGATCCTGCCTGTCCCTCGACTATCCTGCCTGGCCTGTTATCCGACCCTGCCTGTATCCACGCTGACCGCCTCGCTTACTCCCTGACCCTCTGCCTGTCCCTGACTCACCTTCTGCCCGCTGTCCTCCGGTGCGTTATACTGCCCGGTTGGTATTCCTCCGATCCAGTGGAATCTCCAATAAAGGATATTACCAATTCTCCTTGGTTTCTCGAGTGCTGCATTTGGGTTCTCCTTAAGACTGTGACAAATGGAGAGTTTCATCAGCAGCACGGGGTAAAAACCACCAATGAGCGCTCAGCTCGAGATACCAGCGAGTCGTTTCCCATCAAGCATTTAGCTTCCGCAGCCTGTGGAGAGGAACTGCGCCACCTCGCCGCGCCTCGCTCTCAAGGCTGCGGGCGTCTTAGTCCCGCGAGAATTCAACGTCTCATGTAGGCGAGCCTCCAGAGCAAGTCGGACAAAATGACTAACCATCATGCAACGCACTAGCAAGACGTTGATCGCAACTGCGCAAGTCTCGCTTGTCTCAAACAAGCCTATTATATATTGAAGTCAATGGAGAGAGAAAGATTATCTTTCGATCCCGTTTGAATTGTGCCACAAATTACACATATGATGTTTGTCAATTTAAAAGATAATTTTGCAAGTCAAAAAAATTCAAATGTGTCTGAAAACTGTGAAGTAACACTTTTTTTGTGTGAAACCACTCAATGAACTACATCTCCCGTCTCGCACCACACACCAAGACGGCCGTCACGTTAGCACATTTCACCTCTTTCTTTCAGAATGAGGCGAAAAGTATTACAAGAGGTGAAAATCACTACAAGTCTGGGCATGTTGAGAGCTGCACATACACACAAGGGGAGTTAGTCGGTTCCGTAAGAGCCAGCATGCGGGACCGGGATTCTGGGATTTGTAGTCTTTCGAGTTGTATATTTTTCATAGTCTTATATTTCAACAGTTTTACGACAAACTGTGACTTTTTTGACATGGAAATTATTTTTTAAGATTGACAAACATCATGTGTAATTTGTGGCACAATTCAAACGGGATCGAAAGATAATCTTTCTCTCCCCATTGACTTCAATACATACTTTTTCCAAAATAAGGTCACATGGGTCGGAAGTAGATCTGGGCGGGACTTCGCCTCTCTATAACTTTACTTAGATACAATTTGAGGTTTAATATGTGAGCATGTCCACTTCCTGCTCCTTTTAATTCCTACTGCACTAATATTCAGAGGCAAACAATGTACTTTTATTTCACTATATTTATTGGATACCTTTCTGACTAGTTGAAACATTATTCACCGATAATTTAGCATGTAATATGAGAGGTTAAGATAAACTCCATTGATCCCTCAGTTAAACCATATAGGCCTACATAGTGACACAAATAATCTCCTCCTTTACCGTCTAACATAGCAGCAATGATCACATTAATGCATCAGAAATTATAATTCAATAATATATATTATTCTGAAATGGACCTTTTTACCACAGGTAAGTGTGGTACTTACCTGTGGTACTTTCAGTACTTTTTGATGGAAATACATTTTTACTTTTACTGAGGTTTTACTTTGATAGTAATATTACTACTGTTTTCACTTCGTCCACCATTGGCATCCAGTCCAACAGGGGGCGATACCACATGTGTCATTCTTTAGTGACCAGTGAAAGCATCACTGCGCATGCTCATAGACAGGAACCAGGAAGAGTAGCTAGTAAACAAGTGTCCACAGCGCTTCGGAGAGCGAACCTCCGATTCCATCAGAACTTTGCCACTATTATGTCTAAAATCGAGATGCTGAGGCTGCTCATCACCCAGCGGCTCACGGCGGCAGCCGAGGAGATCTTCGGGGTGTTCGGGAGAACCATAGCCGAGTACGAGGAGGAGATCTCCCGCTCCAAGCTGGAGATCGAGCGCCAGCGCCGGCTGCTGGAGCTCTCCCTGCAGCCGGAGGTCTCTGTGCAGCACCGCAGCGCAGGTGAGGAACCTCATGGCCGATAGCAGGCACTCTGCCGGTCACTGCTCACTGAGCCGCCGCTGAATGAAGCTGCTGTTCACAAATGCGAAATACACAAACATAATTAGCTAATGAAGTGTTCACTAGAAAAACACTATACTACATTAACTAGCTGCTTTCCCAATGTTTAACTGCTTTATGTTTGCAATGTAAAGTGAGCCTATTGTCCAAATAAGGCTGAACATCAGATGTGTAAGAAGTAAAAGTCATAGTCTACTTTATTGTCAACCTTCTGTGTGTGGGAGACAGGGCAGTACTGCATTCTAAATGTTACCCAAGTTCGAGTCCTGCATTCTAAATGTTACTCAAGTAAAAGTACAAAAGAAAATGGCATCAAAATGTACTTGTATCAAAAGTAAAAGTAGTCATTGTGCAGATTGGTCCATTTCGGAATAATATATGATATGTTTTATAATGATTGATCATGAAAGTGTTCTCAAAGCTGGTATTATATTTCACATCATTCATCCAGATCTGTAAAGTAACTAAAGGTCCACCATTTTACTCTGAACTGTAGTGGAGTAGAAGTAAGGGGACATTAAAATGTTCTGTCTTCTTAACTGATTCCTAAATAATGAACAATCATCATGTTGTTGGAATGAAAATATAGCATTTAACTTTTTTTCAGTTTCTGTATCAGCTACTGCCTGGGGGTAAATGTTGGCAGTGAACGCAGAGCAGAAAGATATTAACTGTATTTAAAGGTATTTATGGTAGCCCTAAAGTGCAAGTCAAAACAGCATTCCACAAAACACTCAGCATTCCACAAAACACTCAGCATTCCACAAAACACTCAGCATTCCACAAAACACTCAGCAGCATTTCAACTTATACGGAAAGGGTATTCCTTTAGGGAGAACTCTTCTTGTTTGTGATTGGACAGAGCCAGCCAGAGAAGCACTGCTGTGATTGGTTGTTTTTGCTGCGAGTCAAGAAATGACGCTTCGTGATTGGTCAGCGAAACATCAGCCGTTAGCTGTTAGCACTCACAGCTCCTCATATCTGTTCAGAAACTGGACACAAGTTAAACAAGTACAAACCACAGACTGCCTGTGTCATGGCGAATACAGTCGCTGCTTTATTTATCCAATCCAATCCACTTTATTTCTATAGCACATATTAAAAACAGAGGGTTTACCGAAGTGCTTCACAGCAAACATAACATTATAATAAAATATAATATTACAATAATAGATATAAAGCAAACACAGCAAAAACCCAAGAAATAATCATCGACTTCAGGCGAAAGCCACAGCCCAAATCACCTCTATCTCCGGCAAACTCATTTCCACCACAGAACCACTCAAATGTCTTGGCACTCACATAAGCAATAACCTCAAATGGAAGACCAACACAGACCACATCTACAAAAAAGCCAACCAAAGGCTATTCTTTCTGCGGCAGCTCAAGAAATACAGAGTGAGGAAACATCTCCTAATCCAGTTCTACACAGCCATCATCCAAAGCATCCTCACACTATCCATCACCGTCTGGTACAGCAGTTCAGACAACCTCTCCCGGAATAAACTTCAACGTATCGTCAATAAAGCATCAAACATCACCGGCAGTCCCCTTCCGTCACTTAAATCACTTCACCACCAACGAACAAGGGCAAAGCAAATCATTTCTGACCCCTCCCACCCAGCTCACCATGTCTTCCAACTTCTGCCCTCAGGGAGGCGCTACAGGTCACTGTCCGCCAAAACCGCCCGCTTCAAAAACAGCTTCTTGGACACTAAATGGACTCTAAATAACCCCAATGAACAATAACAATCCACCACACCTTGAACTTTATGTTATGATATGTCTTTGCCCTGTGCTGTGTGTTGTACTTTTTATTGTCTGTTTATTGTATGTTGAACTGTATGGAACAAGCTGTAATACTCTGCACTGAACACGAATTCCACCAGCCTGGCTGTGTGGTCATTAAAGATTCTAATCTAATCTAAAGGCTATGGACAGACAATAAAAGCATAACAGTCGATAAAACATAGCTCAAACTGACTCGAAAGCGAGGGAAAAGAGGTGGGTCTTCAGGCGGGACTTAAAAGTTTGGAGGGTGGACGACAATTTGACATGGGGGGGGGGGGGCAGGTCGTTCCAGAGCCTGGGGGCTACCGCTGAGAAGGCTCGGTCTCCTTTGATCTTTTTCTTTGTTTAAGGGACGATCAGCCGCAGCTGATCAGCCGACCTCAAAGCCCTTGAGGGGGTGTACACCCGTAGGAGGTCGGAGATGTACTGAGGGGCCAGCCCATTAAGAGATTTAAAAACAAACAATAACATCTTAAAATGAACTCTAAAATGGACAGGAAGCCAGAACTGGTGTGATGTGCTCATGCTTGCGTGTTCCTGTAAGCAGCCGAGCCGCAGCGTTTTGTACCAGCTGCAGGCGGGCCAGCGAGGTCTTGTTTAGGCCGGCATAAAGTGCATTACAGTAATCTAGACGTGTAGAAACAAAGGCATGAATTACACGCTCAAAGTCTAAAAAGGATAAAACCTGGACTCAACCACAGAGTTTATCTGTTTATCCAATTTAAAAGCACTGTCGATTTAGACGCTGTCTGCTGTTGTTGTGAGTGTGGACGGAGCAGCTACAGGTTGGTTTATCCTGAACGATACGATCTCCATTCAGAAAACACGCATTTTAAAAGGGTTCTTCGCCTGCCGTCTGTCTGCAGACTTGTCAAAACATTAATTCATGGTTTTTACTAACCGGTATCAGTATGTTGTTACTTCGGCATCATTTTGAAACGTGTGTTACAATTAAATCACGGTCAAATATGTTCATGTTGTTGTAGTTGGTATCTCCCATAGGATTTACATGGATATAAGCCCCGCCCCCTCTCCAGCGCCTCTTGTTTGAATGACAGGAGTAAACACAGCTGACAGCCGCGGTGAAACATGATACTCGAGCGATTAGAGCGATGTGAATATTTGGGGCTTATATCCATGTAAATACTATGGTAGACTACAACAAAATGAACATATTTTACTGTGATTTAATTGTAACACGTTTCAAAATGATGCCGAAGTAACAACATACGGATACCGGTTAGTAAAAACCATGAATTTTGACCAGTCTACAGACAGACGGCAGGCGAACAACCTTTTAAAATGCGTGTTTTCTGAATGGAGATCGGATCGATCTGGCTAAACTAACCTGTAGCTGCTCCGTCCACACTCACAAGAACAAGATACAGACAGAAATAAAGCAGCGACTGTGTTCACCATGAGACAGGCAGTCTGTGGTTTGTACTTGTTTAACTTTTGTCCAGTTTCTGAACAGATATGAGGAGCTGTGAGCTCTGAGTGCTAACAGCTAACGGCTGATGTTTCGGGACATGTTGCGCTGTCTGGTGCTGACCAATCACGACGTGTCATTTCTTGTCTGGCAGCAAAAACCACCAATCACAGCAGTGCTTCTCTGGCTGGCTCTGTCCAATCACAAACAAGAAGTGTTCTCCCTAAAGGAATACCCTTTCCGTAAATGCGGTAGTGTTTTCTGAAATGCTGTTTTGACTTGTACTTCAGGGCCACCGTAGGTATTTGTTACTTTATGGCAAGTGACATCCTCATTTAAATATTCAACAATGTTATCGCATATTTTCTTGAAATCCTGCCGCCCTTCTGGGTAACTTAAATTACAATAATACAAGATAATTAAATAGTTGATTTGTATTTTGTATCAACAATCTGAAATCTGCAAAGTAACTAGTTACTAATAAAGTGCAATATTGGCTTTAAAGATGAAGATGAAAGTGGCTGGAAATAGAAATACTAGCAAAATGTACAGTTCTTAAGTAAATATTAGGTCCCAACATATTAGGTCTCAAACTGCTTGATTTGTATTGTGTTAACAGTAATGTTGAAACATTGCCACTGTCTGGTAATACACAAAGAAACTACAACAGATCACATTTAGAGTATTTGAAGCTTGAGTTTTGATCATGTTCCGACTCTTCTTTGTTGTGCCTCAGCTCTCAGTGTGCAGCAGGAGTGGGGCTCCAGCCTCAATGAGATGACCCCCTCCCCCATCAAGGAGGAGGAGGAGGAGGAGGAGCTGTGGCAGGAGGAGAAGCCCCAGACTGTGGAGCAGAACAACGTCACCTTCCTGTTGTTCCAGAGTGGAGACGTGGCAAACAAGCAGGTCAACGAGCCCCTGACCTCAGACCCCGACACCCATTCAGGCACCTTGGTGCCGACCTATCCCGTGCCGGAGCCGGCCCCTGGAATTTTAGATGCAGCTTCAGGTAACGGCCTGCTGGACTGTGTGGACCTGGACTTACCGCAGTCTGAGATGGTGGACTCGTACATCTGCACCATCTGCGGCCGTGCGTTCGCGCAGCGAGGACACTGGGCCAAACACGTGCAGGTGCACCGCAAGGCAGAGAACAAATTGGACAAGTCGTACACGTGTGACATCTGTGGAAAGAAACTCACACGCTTTGACGGGTATCAGAAACACTTGAGGATTCACACGGGTGAGAAGCCATACTGCTGCAATGAATGTGGGCGCAGATTCAGCGACAACTCCAATTACAAACGACACATTCGCACGCACATGGGACAGAAGGTGCAGCCGAGCTGAGGCCCCGGCGCACGGAGGACACACACCATGACACTCGCAACAACACAGGCAATATATGTCCAGTCATTTGGATGAATATGAAGACTCTTGTTTATTAATGCCCTTCCTCCACCGTGTTTAACTATGCCCCTCTAAAAGCTTTGCTTTATAAAACCCAGAACAAATGAAAAGTATGTGTTCCACATTCAAAAGATTAGATTTAACTCGGTGTCTGCGGGGTCTTAAAAAGTATTAAAAGTTGATAAATCAATTTAGTGAAAATGAAGGCTATTAAAAAGTATTAAACGGCATTTTCCAAGGTGTTACATTGTGTAGCTTGTTTTCAATAAGTATATGAATGGTCCAGAGAGGTTGTGTTCTAGTCTGCCTGAATGTAGTCATGGCGTAGGTGTGTAGTGTGATTCTGTGGAGTTTATTGATGGCATCCCGTTGGGTTTGGCGTCATCTGAACAGGACATCGCACGCTCACTGCTTGATAGCACGCCAAGGCCCGTTTACGCCGGTTGTTAAACAACATCGTTATGGGGAAATGCAAGTTTGCGTCGAAATGGTTGGAAGATAAGGAGGAAGGACACTCAATGCTGTATATAGTCAATGTGAGGTGAAGCGTGTCGCCAAGGTAACCGGTTACAACTCAAAGTGGCGATGAGGTCTTAAAAAGGATTCCTGCATATACCCTGTAACTATTAGTCTGCTTGTTTGATAAACCACATCAACTGAAACTGGGTTAAGTAAAGCCGAACAAGAGATAACGGCTCACCATGTGAGGAGTAATAACACCACTTTAAAACATTTATCTTGCAACCAAATGTTAATGTGGATACATTGATGAACAGGATACTTGGATTTGATATGAATGTATCCACGTTTGTGTGACCTTAGCCCAAGACAAAGAAGAAAATACATAATATATTTGTATATCTAACAGGTGGAAGGGGAAGCAGTGAAGATGCACTGCACAAAACACATCTGAATGGTACCCTTTAATGTCAGTTTGGATTCAGACTACCTATATCGGACTTTGTTATGAATGCCTGGGTCCAAGATCTTTTGTATATGATTTAAATTGGGAATGGTAGTGAGGCAGTTCGGAATACATATTTAGCTTAATACAGAAACATTCAGGTCTTTGTATTTGGGCAGTTGGTTGAAATGGTCCATCCATATAAACATGGCCCCCCCACACTCTGGAGGGTAACGCTTTGAAAAGACTGTACGACATGCTGAAGGAATAAAATCAGATGACTGAAAACTCATGTTCTTCACATTGATTCAAAAGCTTTGGAAGTGTTTCAGAATCTGAAAAACCTGACATTCATCAGAGTACGATGAATAATAATATGTCACTTGTGCCATGTTCTGCAACTTTTATATATAAATGCCCGTGTGGTTGCATTCTAGTCACTTTGCGCCTCCGTCACCTCAGACATATGCCACTCCGCGCTTGGTTCTTTGAGCTGTCTGGGTACATTGTTGGCGCTGGAGATGAAACAGTTTTCAGGATCAGGAGCCGTCAACGCTGCGGTGAAAAGACGAACAACTGGTTTTCAACCGGGCCTGGAACCACCTGGATGGAATAGGGGTAAGAGACTAACGACTCCTCTGGGATCAAATCAGATTCTGATTGAATGTATTTAAAACAAGGGACAGTGTACATTAATCAACATATTAAAAACATGTAAAAGTACTCGAATTAGCCAAAAAGCCAGTTTTCATCGATAGTCCCTTTGCCAGATGGTGATAGACATCCTAAAAGCAAGAATACAAATACCACAATTCTAAAATATTAATAAATATGTTACAGCTCCTTCACCCACCATCTACAATCTGTTCAGCTTTGTTACTCATCTAGTTTTCCGTGTCTCTTCAGGTGAGCTATGAGAGGGAGTGTTTGGCTTTATCTTCATATTTCTCTAACATAAACAAAACACCTGTGGAAATGTCATCCAAAGAAATCATACATATACATCGGGTAAAATGAGTATTGAACACGTCACTATTTTTCTCAGTAAATGTATTTCTAAAGTTGCTATTACATGATATTTTCACCAGATGTCGGTAACAACCCATGCACTTCACACATGCAAAGAAACCAAAGCAAATATGTTCAGAAATTAAGTTAAGTGTAATAAAATGGAATGACCCAGGTAAAAAGTATTGAACATGCTTACCGAAATGTATTTAATACTTAGTACAAACGTCTTTGTTGGTAATTACAGCTTCGAGACGTCTCATGCATTGCTCAGGTGGGGTTTTGGCCCATTCTTCCACACAAACAGCTACTTCAGATTGTGAAGGTTCCGTGGGCCTCTTCTCTGAACTCTGATCTTTAGTTCTTTCCATGGAGTTTCTATTGGTCAGGTGATTGGCTTAGCAGCTTTATTTTCTTTCTCTGAAACCAATTGAGAGTTTCCTTGGCTGTGTGTTTGGGTTTATTGTCTTGCTGAAATGTCCACCCTCGTTTCATTACATGACATTACATTGCATTTAGCTGATGCTTTTATCCAAAGCGACTTACAATAAGTGCGTTCGACCAACAAGATACAAACTTGAAGAAAACAGAATCATAAAGTACATCAGGTTTCATAGAGCCGAACATTTCAAGTGCTACTCAACTGGCTTTAGATAAGCCAGCCCTTTCATCTTCATCATCCTGGTAGATTTGTATCAAGAATGTCTCTGTACATTTTTCCATTCATCCGTCCTTCAATGATATGGAGATGGTCAGTGCCGTATGCTGAACAAGGGGAGATGTGCAGTGCCATTTGACCTCCCAACATGGTGTGTCAAAGAGTTCAGTTTTGGACTCATCTGAGCAGACTGTATTATTTCACAGGTTTGTCTAAATGTTGTCCAGCAAACATTAAACAAGCTTCAACATTCTTTCTCTTCGTCAATGGAGTCTTGTGTGGTGAGCGTGCATACAGGCCATGGTGGTTGAGTGCATTACTTATTGTTTTCTGAAGACCCTTGGCTCTTGGACAACTCTTCTGATAATTATTTTCATTCCTCTGTCAGATCACTTGCGAGGAGCTGGTGAAATGATGTTATTTCCACTTCTGGATTATGGCCCCAACAGTGCTCACTGGAACATGCAGAGGTTTAGAAATCCTTCTGTAACCAATGCCATGAGTGTGTTTAGGTTGCGAAGGTCTTGAGAGCTCTTTGCTTTCCCCATCTTGAGATGTTTCTTGTGTGACAACAGGGTGACACAACAACCTCAGGGGTTGGGAGATACTGAGTATTTGAGAGAAAAACGGGTGCTGTTGTTTTAACAGCAACATTACTTAATATAAACAAGACATCCAGAACAAAATACAAATTACTGCATAGGTCTTTGATTACACATCAAATGAAACCTGTTAAATAAATACTTGACAAACAAAGGCATTGCATCAGGAGCCCTGCCATCAGTGTGTGAATGTGGTTGTAATTATGTGAGTGTTGTCATTTAGCATCCAGGTGTTAATGTGCAAGTACATTTTATTGCCAGATGCGTTTACACATATTGCTTTAGTGTCTGGTGGTGCGAACATAGAGAATATAAGAAAATTAGTTGCAATAGTAGGTAAAAAAATAAAATAAAGATAATACAAATCAGTATTTAGCATAAAACAATAATAATTAAAACTGCAGTCACAGAAGTGCGTGCAGTGATGAGCGGGCCCTCGCGTCCGTACGCCTGTCGGGGAGGGCGGCCGGTCGTCCCGGCGTCAAGCAGACGTGCGCGAGTCCTCCGAAATAAGGAGAGGGGTCTGCCTGCAGACCTCCACTCTCAGGACAGGAAGTGCACGCTAAGAATACCAACAGAAAATCACCACTATCAGTACAGTGCCACTTTGCAAACAGGAAATGCGCGCAAATACAAAATAAAATCTGATCTTGACACTTATTATATACATATGTATATCTATATATTGTAGTGCCGAGAGATATGGAGTCAGAGGCGGTGCAAGGAAGGTGCAATAATAGTTTATTCACAAGCTGCAAAGGACATGTTGTCGGGTCGCAGCCCGGGTCGACAAGAGAGAGAGCCAAGAGGGCACACACTATTTATAGGTAACCCATAACATGTCCGTGTGGGAACAATAACTGCAACTGTAGTTCCAAGTTTGAATTATGTCCCAGTAGTTAAGTAGGTGGTCACCCAACCCAGTCTCACAAAAAAACGTGTAATAACTACGTTGGTCCACAACGTAGGACGTAGTATTTCTACGAAAACGCCTCTGAAATTGTAAAATCCCTACGTTTTTTTTCACCATTCATTCCAATGGCTGGCGTCTATGTCACGTGATCTTCACATTTCTCCCTGCAGAAAAAAAAAATATGGCCGAACTTCGTTTTATTCTCGGTGTAAAATGCCTATTTAAAGTTACTTTGGCCATTAAAATGCGTTTTGATGTAATTTGATGCGAGAAATATGAGTTGTTATTTCAGATTATGTGTGCAGTGGATGTACATGATCTTTAGTTTGCTAGTTATTATGAAGATTACTTCAGGAAATTGTGTCTATACAACGTTTTCATTGTTACCAAGGTGGTTGCTAGGGACGCTGCTATCGATATTATTTCTGTTATGTTGTGTAACTGTTTAATGGTGTTATCTTTATTGCTACCCCCTTCCCCGTCAATGTATAGTGTTGGTCCACAGCGCAAACGTATTAGTTTAACAAAATCCGCATCTAAAATGGTGCAGAAACGTTATTTTCCCCTGTGCAATTCCAGTCTCACATCTCAGAGCACATCGTCATTAACAAATACCGGAAACAGACCGAAAACACTTTATTCCGAGTGTACTTGCTTTTCTCTTTGAAAGTCATCACATAACGGCATTGTAATACACGGTTCGGCTGCATTACATATTACATATCTGCCGTAGTTCTCTATTTATAGAGCCCTGATGAGAAGACCTCTAGACAAACATGAGGAACTGCCGCCAACACTGGAAACGTGATGTGGATCATAAATATATCAGCCATTAAACAACATCTTACATTTATTTTCACACAATACGTCTCCTTGCAGTATCAACACTAATTCGGCTGACTTTTTGATCCAATTGGTAGATAGGCTGTATTTACACCATAAAGGTGCACAGCTGATATAAAGGGACACCTAGTGGTTAAAGCATGTTATTGAATTTCATTATTTTTATTATTAGATATTAATAGAATCCCTATAAAGTATGTTCATTACTCGTTATTCTCTACTAATAGTTAATTAAAGACTGTATATAATGAATATTTTGCACATCCCTTTCAAGATGTTCTAAGGTTTATTGACATATCATATAGGCCTACACAACTGTGGTGTAGTTCTGCACTGAATGAAAAACTTGGGTCGCAGGTTCCTCAATAGTGCATTACAAGACATCTATCAATATGTGTGCATACCTCCAGCAATGTTAACTATGTTGAAGCACTTATTTTAACTGATATTATACATGTATTATACTCTTATAAGATGTATGTAGATAGTATAAGAAATGTGCAGAATAGGACAGTTTAATGGTGGAGGTATACACACATATTGAAAGATGTCTTGTGATGCACTGTTGAGGTACCTGTGACCAGTTTTTTCATCTCCGGCCTTGTCAGGTATTGAACAATCAATAAATAAAGAACACAGAATTATTAAATATAAAACACAGAATTTGTGTGATTATACTAAATGATTTACAAATAAACACCACTGCATATTTACAACTATACACATGCTGATGTAACGCAAATGTTTCCAACTTGGGATCAATAAAGTATATCTTATCTTAAGCTGATCGATGGCTTCTGCCATATTTGCACAATGTGCCTCTGAACCTTGACAAGTACATGTTTCAGGCTTATCAATTAATGTAATGTAATGTTATCACAGGGGTCACACACATAAGACCAGCTGTTAAATAAAGCTCTTCTGACCTTAGCTGGCATGTGGGTATATATATTAATACTGCCCATAATGGGCACAAGCCATTTTCACCCATTTATTAATTATATGTTAAATGTGAGTGTTTCCTGTCCCCTAAACCTCCAGGGATGTACACAGTTTAATACTGGCAACTTCTTATTATGGGAAATACGAAAACGTCTTTTAAAACTACAACTCCCAGTAGAGACGTGCCATAGAGAACATGTTGCGAAACAGAATAGCCAGCATGTGTAGTTCTGGGGACGGGGTGGGGGAGGGGCGGACGCAGTGGACCCGTTCAAATCCAGTTTTGGACAGTCTGCCGTGGTTCCATCCCATTTCACGTGCTGTTCGAGAATCGGTGTAACCCTCGGAGCACACTCTCCAATCACAGAGCTTGAGTACTATCACGGGGTTTGTCAAGCGAAGCGGAGAGAATACTTACTTCCCGGTGTAATATTCTGTAAAGCAAATGAGCTGCTCCGACCCTCGGTCCTGACGGACTCCAACTTGTGTTTATTAATCAAACAAATAAATAAACACAAGGATAATTATGTGTTATTGTTGAGTAAATGGAGAATTGCACAGGGGAAAATAACGTATCTATTGTGGTGATTGACATTATTCACCCACGGATCTATGGGTTAGGGCAGCGGTCGGGAACCTATGGCTCGCGAGCCATATATGGCTCTTCCGGTGACGGCATATGGCTCCCAGACAATTTTGAGTTGAAAAAAAAAAAATCAGTTTGGAACTGATTTTAAAATACTTGTGATATTTCTTAATAATACTGTGTAATTTTAAAGTAAACAGAAATTAGTTTTGAAGATACATTTCACGGGTCACGGGTCGACCGTGGGTCGGGTCGGGAACCAATGGCTTGCGAGCATGTCCGGGTCATTGTAAAGGTGAAGAAATCAAGTTTATCCGCTTCAACCCTTGTAACGGAAAAGATGGCGAAAAGAAAAAAAGACGATGATTACCGTACATTCCAGGCTGCGTGGACAGAGGAATTTGCATTTGTGGAGAGAGCAGGATCTGCGGTATGTCTAATATGCAATGATAAAATTGCATCGATGAAACGGTCAAATATAAAGCGGCACTTCGATACGCACCATGCTTCATTTGCATCGAAATATCCAGCGGGGGACAGCAGGAAAAGGGCATGCGGAGAGTGCAGACGAGTCAGCAGCAACTACGTGTGTGGACCAAGCAAGGTGACGGGAATTCCGCTAGCTTTGCGGGTGCTTTGGCAATAGTAAGGAATGGAAAGCCATTCACAGATGGCGAGTATGCCAAAACATTCATGCTTGATGTGGCCAATGAACTGTTTGATGACTTCCCAAATAAAGACAAGATAATCAAACGAATAAAAGACATGCCCCTGTCAGCAAGAACTGTGCACGATCGTAGTATCATGATGGCAAATCAAGTCAAGGAAACACAAATTAAGGACATAAACGCCGGGACATACTTTTCTCTCGCGTTAGATGAGTCAACAGACGTTAGCCATCTATCTTAGTGCAGTATAATTGCCAGGTATGCTGCAGGTGACACACTGCGTGAGGAAAGCTTGGCTGTTTTGCCAATGAAAGGGACAACAAGAGGAGAGGATTTATTCACGTCTTTTATGGAGTTTGCTAAAGAAAACAAACTACCACAGATGTATGCCTGAGTGCAGCAAAATGTAGCTCAGTGACTATTTTGTCAACTAAACATAATAAAACAATACATATTTTAGTAAACGGGACATTATAATCTCCGCACATTAACTCTATATTTCCCTCTGCTATGGGGTCAAAATGAAACTAAATAAAATAAAAAATATATAGGGGTTGCTTCTTCTCTGAACTTCTATATACTGCATCCCTCCATATCAAATAAACCATAAACAAATACATAAAGTTGTGTTCACTGCAGCGATCTAATTTACACACAAAACTATGAAAACTTGGTGATATGGCGTTTTCTCCTACACTCTAAACACCAATTCAGGCGACCTTTCACCTCCACTTCATTAAATGCATGGTTGCAAGATAAAAAAGTTGATTAGTTAATTGATTCAGATAAACATTTTAAGTTGCAAACATTAATTTATAAGTTGTGTTGACGTAATAATGTTGGTCATTACATCAACTTAATATTGTGTGTAATTTGAACTCTGATTTCTGCGTTAAGTGACTTCAAACTAAATTCAAGTTGTTGTAAGTAATGCAATTGGCTTGATAACTTCATTGTTCTACACCTTGAGTTAAGGATTTCAAGTCCACTCCCACTTAACATGCCGGGACAAGTTCCCACAGTTAAGACAAATAGAAATATACAAAGGACATTTTAAGGTGAGTGTCGTCTGTTGTCATTCAAATACAGCAGATAGCCTGTAGTTACTCTGTAGGCAAACTGCTGTTTGACCAAAACTAGCAGCCTTTGAACTGTGAATAGTTCTGTGAGAGGATACAAAGTAGTAGAGGCTACTGTGAGTGTACAAATACTTTGGTTACTATTGTGATATCGCTTTTAATTCAAAATGAATCTCGTGAAGCAGATCAAGGATGCTTCTTGAGGTAGGATCCTTATTTAGAGTTGTCATTGAAATGCAAGTTGTTGGCAGTCACCCATTCAGGATATATTCATTTAGGTCATTTCTCTTTTTTTACTTTTTCAAAAATAGCACAATACAATTGAAGTACGCAGAGAACTATAGCATCCGCTGCCTTGCCGTGTACCTTGGAGAAAAGGAAGAGGACCTTTTCAAGGAGTTTAGCCACGTCATTCAAAATCTTGAAGTAAAATAAAATCCACGGGCCCAGTGACACAGGACAAAAGCACTGCTCTCTGTCGGCTACATTCTGAAGCATATTGCACTTTTGACCACGCCCCAATCAATAGTATCTTAGCAGCGTTCAGCGTGGATAGGTGTTGGCAGCGATGGCGTGGGAAAAGGATTGTGTAACATTTGAAAAGTGTCTTCTGCTCTTCACTTAACCAGCTCACATGTTGTGAACCTGCTAACAGATGAGAAGGTACTAAAACGTGCACGGTTGGGATTGACGAAATCTGTTCACATGCATTTAAACACCAGGCAAAGTACTCAAAAGCACCCCTGTGTGTCTTCAGGACCACGTTGCCATGACGACACACACATGCAGACTCAATAGGTGAACACATTACCAGCGTTGCTTTAGCAGCTGGTAATAATGGCTCTGAATTCGCTAAGAGTTTAAAAAGTGTGCAGTTACATAATTCATTATCTCTGATGCGCTAACCTGTTATTTAATGTGCTTCAAAAGGACATGAATATGGCCTTCCTCAGTGAGCGGTCCACCCAGGGTCTGACCGCACGATGCAGCCATCGTGCTCCAGGGAAACAAATGAATGAGCATTCTGCGTTAAATGTGTTCTTACTGTTTGAAACAATGACTGTCGGCAGTGTAAACATCAAATGGATGTGAGATCTGCAGACTGGCGGCCATTGAGAGTTTGTTTCTGTAGTTTCACAAACACTTTACAGATGTTACACATCTGGCGCTGGTTCTAAATCTGCAAAGGCCTCTAACCTCGATGTGATGGCAGCATGTATTAGCCGTGTCCCCGTGTCCATGGTAATACGGCTAATGTGTTTATTTATTATTTATGGGTCAATTTAAGTTTGTGTTATTTATCTTTTTTTTCAAGATTGAAATGAAGCTCAGCGCAAGTTCTCTCAGGAAGACGGGGTGTGATACATTCACTCCACAGCTGCATATAACCAGCTCATCACAGGCGTTCTCTTTAACCTATTACATTTCACCTCATTCTCCAGCAGCCAATCAGCGAGCTGCAGCCACACTATAACATGGTTCTCCTCTCTCCTGCAGTCAGCTGTGATTGCAGGTGTCCATGCACCTTATCATAGGCATGTGTCAATAAAGGTTCAAACCAAATGAAGTCTCTCCTGATTGAAATAAACAACTGCAGTTCAACATAAAAAGTGAATTTCCTAATATTTTTGTTGTGGAATGAATTAATTTCTTTCTTTAAAGGCAAAAACATGAAAAAGCTAAGAAAAAAACTATTGAATACAATATATCTGGAGCAACTTCATTTATAAATAGTTGTCAACTTAAAAACGTGTGTTCACAATGATGGTAATTAAGTACATACTTAAACTTAAAATGAATTTTAAATCATGCGGTAAAACAAGTTGGAGCAACTTAATCTTTTGAGAATCAACTTCAAAACTTGTGTTTATGCTCCAATTATGAAGTAAGTGGTGATTAAAACTCTGACTGTAGAGGAAAAGCCTTCTCCCCTGACTCAAATAACTGTTGCTTCAAGACAATTTCATTAGAAGTTGTCTTGACTCAATAAACATCGATGCAAACTGCTGCGTTGATTTTCTTTGTTGAGCCAAGGCCTCTGTTTGAGAGTGTGGAGAACAAGGGAAGACAGGCTTCTCCTGTTTTTTCAGCCTTTGTTATCATTTTGATTATTAAAAATATAGATTCTTGTCTGTGGTTGTTTTTGCGTTCAGGGCATACAGGAGGTGTAACATTATTTTAATACCAAAACTATATTGAAATAGAGTCTTGCTTGAACAGCAACTGAGTAGCTGTAACATTACTGGGTTATTTGGTGATAACTACCAAAGTAAAGTAACTTCAGACGCAGACGTCACGTAGCTTCTCAGGCGAGAGGGGTGGCGACGAGAGTGTCACGTTACTTCTCTCGCGGCATAGTTCACGGCATGGTAGGCGACGATCGACAAGTTAGTGAGCTCAGTGAGTTCGTTCATTGGCACAAATCACACCTCATAGGCAGTAGGCGACACGCCCGTTCTAAGCCGTGTCCCTCACTCCTCACATCCCAGGCTGCATCCTCAAAAAGTGTATTATGTTGTTACATCGTTTCAGATGTCATGTTTCAGTTGTGCTCTGTCTATGTTAAAGAGCCTCAGTCACCTTAACTCATGTAATAAAAACATCTCAGGTCAGTAACACTCAAAGCTAAATGTGCAATACCATGTTCAGCTATGTTACTATTTATAATGTTATTGTTGTTACAGCTGCCGTTTCATTCAGACTGTTTAAAAAACAGTAACAACGGACTATTTTTCTTCGCGGATGCATGTCAATTTAAATCAATACATACAACTATTTTTTAAATCAATAAAAACATTTTCTAAATCCACAAAAGCATTTCAATTAATATTGGGAGTCATGTCGTTATTTTGTTGAGAATGTGGCCGTGTAATAAGCGGGATCATTTGCAGCGACTTGTTCCTTATGGGGAAAATAACACCCTTCATGCAGCTCAAGATCCCTCCGCTACGCGTTGGGATCCTGATCTGCCGACGAGGCTCCATTAAAATATAAATATGTGAATGACTGAGTTTAGGCACGTTAATAACGTTTTAATGAAGTTGAATACAGTATATTCATATGTGTCAGTGATTTCATGTCAATTCGGCGAACATAAACATAAATGATCGTGGTGAAGATTATGATTAAATTAGGATTACAAATCGAGAGCCGGGCTGCATTTCGTCCCGTTCGTTCGTTTTTTTCGACTAAGCAACATTATTTTATTAAATAACAACATGGTGATGTTTTGTAAATGATTACATGTCTCTTATTTAGCACAGAGTATGATATCTGTGACATATGGATCTGAACAAAGTTCCGCTGTACATCCAGCGTACTGTATCTGACTTTATTTCACTTGAGCTCCAGTGTGGAACCCCACTGCACCCCCTGGTGGATCAATGATCCATTGCAGCTGGCTTCATAATAATTACATTTATTTATCACGGAGGAGGTCTCAAGTCAAGCTGGAGGTTTTCCCTTGAGCGAGGGCAGATCACGTACCAATCACGGCCCTCGCGTTTCAAACTGTCTGAAATGAAGCGCTACATCTGTATGTTTTAAAAATGCGCTTATCCAGACAAGCCTGGTTTGGACACTTTACGGGCAGAAGAAACATTTCTATTAAAGAAAGAATTATACATTTCTTTCTTTGTATGCCTTTAAACTTGAATTTTTATTAAAATTAATTAATCAATAATTTTTTATATTGTATTGTAATGAAGAGACAAGGCTTTTAGTGACAATCATGTATTGCGTTACAATTATATGTACAACAACAAAAGTAAAAAAAGTCTAAATATGATATTTGGCCTCAAATCATCTGAGGCCTGGCGCCCCCCCTGCGATCTTTGGCGCCCCCCAGGTTGTGAACCACTGCTCTATACCATCATGCAGGTCATGGAGATGTGTTGCTACCATGGTTACTTCAATGTGTATTGCTTGTTTTTTATATTATGGTTGAAAATGTAAAACAGTAGTTGATAAAACTGTGTTATGGTCAAATGTACAGTGAGAACAATGTAAATGAAGGCCCTGCAGCCGAGCAGGAGAACAGAGAGCTGCCTCTCCTGCTCTGTCGGTTCCCCTTCTGGTTTACCGGCATCTGGAAAGGTCCTGTCAAAACGACATAGCTCAGTGCAGTTGACGAGAAAACATTTGATCTTGATTGATATTAATAATAAATTGATAACAGCCTCTTGGATTTAATGCAGTTTTATACATTTTAACATATGTTTAAACATATAGTATAGATCACATTATAAAGAGTCAGCTCTGAGCTTTGGAAGCTCTTGATAGATAAAGGCAAAAGAGAGTGAGCACATTTTGTAATTTGAGAACAATTATACATTAAATATTAATATTTATTAGTAAGAAAATCAATTAAGTCATTTAAACACAAAAAGTAAGGAAATATGTGTTTGGTAGATGATTCCTTTGTTGTAACAAAGCTTCTTGGGAATACATCTGATACCGCTGGGAAGCCTGTTTATTTCCCTTTTAAATGGTGCCACATTTGTGACGAACATGCATTTGTGGGATGAGCAGCAGAGCTGAGTGTGGGTTGCGCCCATGAAAAATGTGACAAATCTCCACACCGGGAACACATATTTATGTATAAAGACATACAAAAAGTGCATTTTGCACGACAGGTCCCCTTTAAGTTCACATCCAACGCGCCATTTAGGTTGTAATTGTGTCTCAGATCCCAATATGGACTCACTATGCACTATCAGTGGCAGCTGCTCTTAACTGGATCCCCATATGTACATGTTTGACGACAGAACCGTCTCCTTCTTATGCTGATGTGTTGATGTTCTGAGAGCTCCATCGAACATGAAACAAAAACCTCATTCCAGTGGGTTTTTTCTGGGTTTGTACCAATCACAGGAAAGGAGAGTGAACACTCCCACGGTCCCAGATTCAGTTCATGTTAGGGCCGCAACAGTACAGTACTGCTTTATTCATCTTTGCAAATCAAATCCGGCGCGGTGCCAAGGTGCGATCCGGACAGCATATCAAAGCGCTCATAAGAAAACTGCATTAATCACGGATTTGTATTAAATCATTAACATCTTTCACGCTGCTTCTGGAATGTTTTTCAGACTCGCCAGTTTCTATCCGCAGTCTGTGGTGAGGAGAAGGAGCCATTAGCAGTCCCCCCTCGAGTCTCTTCTGTGTGAGCAAAGCAGTCACAGTGCTGGGCTTTGGACTAAGAGAAGCAACGGCAAAATAACCACAACTGAAGGGGTTTGAATTAGGACTCTTTTGTGTCTTTCGTTGCATCAATTTAGCAATTTCTCACAATCCCTGCAGACCATTCAAAGACTGAAGAAGCCTCCTACAGTCTCAGTATTTGAATGTTCCCGCCTCTGCCATTGACGATGTTGCTGTGTTTGGAAGGAACAGCGGTTTTGGCGGGACCTCGGGTTTAAGCGAGAGTGTTCTCCGGACGGTTGCGGCCCGCTGCGCATGTGGCCCTTCACTGTAACTGTGCTGCCGCGTCAGGCAGGCGCTGGCGACTGGAGGCCCCTGCCTCTCGCAGCTGGCATTTGTGCTCATGTCAGCCGCCATGCTGTCGCCTGGAGGGCCGTTGCTGCTGCTGTTGGTGTTCAGCCTGGCCAAAAAGTGTGCCTGCTGCGGCGTCCGTTGGTTGAAGCTGTGGTGGCGCGGCACGGCACGGCCCCCGCTGCCCATCTTAATGAGCACGTGGCGCTGGGACTGGTGGCGTGTGACTGAGACACTTGTTCTTCCTGGTCTTTCTGGAATCACCTGCTGCTGGAGTGAGGAGGAAGTAGAGTTGGATGACTGGATGGAGGTGGAAGAGGTGGGGTTGTCAGAGGATGACGAGGAAGAAGAAGCAGAAGAGGAGGAGTTCTGAGTGGGAGCATCCCTTGGCAGAGTGGAGGTGCTGTAATATGGAGCTGGGTCGTTCTCAGGGATCTGCTGCTGCTGATGGTGAACGCCGTTGCTGCTGTTATTGTTGTGCTGGTTGCTATGGTGATGGCTGTGGCTGTAGTAGTGGGAGCTGGTCTGGCTGTGGGGATTATTATTATAATAAGGGTGGTGATTAAGATGATGTGCTCCAGAGGAGGAAGTGGAGGTGAGCACCTTGATGCCACCGGTTCCTGACGCGCTCACCTCGTGGATGTGTTTGAGGAGCTCGTCCAGCGCGGACTGCTCCCCCCCTCTCTGGGGCAGGGACTGCTGGGAGAGGTGGTGATGAGGCAGTCCTCCGCCTTCTGCTGCCTGCTCATCATTCAAGATGTTCCTTTCATCAGGCAGATGCAGTGAAGTTGAAGAGGTAGCGGCTCCATGTGCTGCTACATTGTTCAAACTGTTGCCATGGTGATGAGAGAAGGGGAACACCTGCTGTGTCATAGAGTTCCTGACAACAGCCATGAAACCCAGACTGGATGTGGAGCCACACGGCGTAGGTTTGTGGCTGCTGTCCGCCGCGTTGTTGCAGTTCTGGTTCCTCTCATACTGATGGTGCCGCAGGGCCCTCATGTTCTTGATGGGGAGCTCGGGGGTGGAGACAGGCGTGGGCAGGCCGGACAGATCCCCATCTCCCTGAGACAGAGACTTAACAGAGATACCCATTATTAGAAATGACACATTAATAAGACCATCGTGTTTCTGTCTACGTGCATTACAGGAAAAAGGAATTATCTTTTTTTTGTAGAACACTTCTTTTCATATGTTCTATAAGACACCATGCAGACCTTTTTTAGAGCATCCTACACCATGACTTTTTACTTTTTAATGAAATTTGATATTACTTTTTAATAATCTTATCACGTTTTAATGAATAATAAAACTATGACTCTTTCATGGTATGTAACAACATTTATTTTAATATTTAATGACATACCAAACTAGGACATTATTTTAAGACGTTTTATGACTTCTTTAATGACTTTCTATGACATTTCAACTTCTGACTTTTTAAATAGTTATTATTATTTCAACATAATATTAATCCTCTTCATTTGTAACCGTTTTGACACAGGCTGAACAATTGTGATTCAGTAATTTCTTTCTGATAACACAGGACTGCTCCCAAAGATTCTGGAGGACCTTGAAGTGTAACATCACTGGAGGGCCCCTTTCAGTTAAATGTAATAACATTTTTCATTTGATTTCTTTTTTTAATTCACAAGTTTAAATTAAAATACAAGTTCAATCATACGACACAATGGGGACGTGTTAATTGTTAGGCCCCAACAAGCTATAGGAAGCTTGAAGATAGGTGCCAAAAAGTCCTCTGTGTAGTACTTGTGTAAGCAGGCTGTCCTACCTGGGAGAGGCTGAGCTCGGGGTCTCCCAGCGGCAGGCCCGGGTGCGCAGGGGTGTTGAAGTGAGGCTCTGCGCCGCCGTTGGGGATAAAGGAGCTGTACATCTCCAGGATGGACACGTCATGTTTGTCCTCCTGCCAGACGACCAAAGAAGAAGAGTATATGAAACCTGATCATTTGTTTTGTGATTTACATCCTTTTCTATTTATCCAGTTCTGCTGCTTTGCAAAGAAAATTGTTTAAATTGACAACGTTTTATGTCAAAGTCTGTGTTTTCCCTGACCTACCGTCTTCAGAGTTGTAAACCAAACTGTACAACACTCGCCAGCTCGTCACCCAACCTGCTGTGGTTGACATAAAGCTCTCTGTGTGACGCTGTTGAGTTCTCATTATACCCTTTACGTGTTCTGGTAGCAGTTAACCATCAAAGCCTTTTTACCCATTCAGATACTGGTTTATGACAGGGCATTCTCTTTTCATACATTACCTATATGCAGCAAGTCCCCTACCTTTTTCTGTCCGTCCAGCAGTCCGTTGAGCTTGGCGAGGGACCGTAGAGATAAGGTGTGCGGGACCTCGGGGTCTTTCCCCATCCTCCTGGCCTGCTGAGTGGCGCTGCGGCTGCAGTACCACGACACCAGGAAGCCCGACACGATGGCGCCCAGCGAGAAGGCCACCAACACGCAGGCCAGCAGCAGGGTGTAGTGGACGTTAGCAGCAGCATGCTCCATCTCTGGAAAACCACGGACACCTGAAGACACAAAACACTTTCCACTTAACATAGTTAAAGATTAGTCAATACTTGCACCTTCCGGAATATTTCCAAACCAAAATGAGTTGTTAAAACAGGATGGTGCATGGCCTAGTTACTGTATAAACATAATTATTACAATACTTGATTCAGATTTGATACGGACATTCTGCTATTGAGAAAGAACAGAACGATAAGAACTCTCTGATCAAGGGGCCATGTGCAGTCTTATCAAGCAACAGTAAGAATTTGTGCATTATTATGTCAACAAACTGGGATTTTTGTGCCGAAATTGAAATGTTGAATTCATGAGGCCTAAACTCTCCCCAGGAAAGAAAAAAAAAGAGAAGAAGAGAACGAAAGAGGTTAAAAGACAGAAGGGTAGTAAACACTAACAGGAACAGCAGAAGAAGACAGGCAGGAAGTAAACACGGGTTTATCGGGATGACGTCATAATTCCTAATATCGGACCGATAATTATCGGGCCGATAATTATCGTGCACCACTAGTTAACACATGTTTATGCTAACAGGTTAAACTCAGGTCTGAATCAACTAGTAGATGAATGTCAATCAGCCTTTATTAAGGGCAGAAGTATTCATAACCATACCAGACTGATACTGGATATGCTCGATTACCAGGAGTTTATTGATACTGAAGGTCTCGTATTATTTCTGGATTTTTATAAGGCTTTTGATACTGTTGAACATTCCTTTTTAATGGAAACTCTAACATTTCTGGGTTTTGGTGAACATTTCTGCAACATAATTAGGATGCTCTATTCGGACATATGAAGCTTAGCGCAAGTCCAGACAGGAAGACCTATCACTCCGTATTGCTCGTCATGGCAATACTCGCTCCCTGCATCTAAATGACAGGGAGCGCCACTCCTCAGCTAACCTATCACGCCCCTCCATTTACAAGCCTAATTATCACACCTGTTAATCCCTCTATATATGCTCTCCCCTTTCCTATCAGCTGTCTTCCAGGTGTCAACGCGCAAGCAGCAGCAGGGCTTCGTCCCAGCTCCAGGCATTATTCATCAGCTCCGCAGTCTGGCGGATTAAGCTACAGGCGGCGTTCCCCAGTCGGCTAGCGGTTCCAGCCGGGAGGAAAAGACAAGGAAATCAGGCTCCACGGAAGTTCCTCCGGCTTAATGGAAACGGGCTACTTGACCCAAACAATTGACGCACGCCTTCAGTCTCTCAAGAGGGTATCACTGGCTTCAGGGCCGCTCAAATGCGGCGCTTCCGGCTTCACGCGGAACGGGTCCTCATCGCATGCGAAGCTTTACCCATTCTGGCTTCAACCACAACCCCTCCTGCAGGCAGGCAGGGCTCAAGCTACATCCCATTGAAGCTACTTCCTCCTGCGCCTCACTCTAAAACAGGCGTCAGGGTAGCGCTGGCAAGAGGCAGTTGCAGCAAATTCACGAGATGTTTCGTTATATTGTCATGACATTCGGGGCATGCAGAGCGAGATCACTACCCCTTTAAGAGAGGGGTGTGGCGCGTGCAGGTGTGCTGGGCATGGTATGGTAGAACGAGCGGGATTCATGTTTTCTAGAAGTAAACGAGGCAGCAGAAAAAGGAATGTCCGTGATCTTACGAAACAGAAGAGCTAAATAAATGCAACGACCTCCCAAGAAGAGCTCGCCTCTCTCCAGTCTTTCCAATAAAATGGGTTTTTGAACCCGAAGCGTGTTGCTTCTGCTGGGAGACGACAGAGAGTCACCCCCCCCCCCCCCCCCCGTTTCCTCGACTACGGTCTGGGAGCCGACAGGAAGTTCAATACGATGCATTGCTACCTTTAGTTCAGGGTAAGGTGAGTTCCAGGCAGTGTTGGGTGTAAGCTTCAACACAGCGTTACCTGAAATGAATGGCGCCAACTCATTTCTAATATGCAAAAGACAAACAAATGCGTCTATGATGTATTTTCGATCAGACGAGATCTCTTTCCCCGGTCTGCGTGCGAGGGGGCGGGGCAGTTTACACACACGCAGCTGCTACATGCGGTGGAGCACTCTGCGGAGGTGGCGGAGAGAACGCGCTCCGAGGTGTGGTTAAACTTTACCCGTCTCGACGTGGAGAATGCTCGTTGCCAAAAGTGCAATAAGAGTTTAGCAATTTGTCTAAACATTTATC
Organism: Pseudochaenichthys georgianus; assembly: GCF_902827115.2. NCBI lineage: Eukaryota > Metazoa > Chordata > Actinopteri > Perciformes > Channichthyidae > Pseudochaenichthys > Pseudochaenichthys georgianus. The sequence continues at coordinate 2,667,405 of NC_047513.1, forward strand.
AAAAGTGCAGCACATTCAGACAGAGGAATGCACCGTTTTCGACTGTCTAGCAGCTCTGTAGCCCCATCCACGAGTAACGTTTCCACGTCAGGTGTCATGTATGCTGGCAGCAACACACAGAGTTCACTAAATTATACAAACATGGGTTAATGATTAGAGGTAACTGAGTATTTTATTTTGTTGGGCCTAGAGTCTTTCCCACGCTGTTTTCCGGGAATAATAGTCAAAGCCGTCAGGTGCAGCATAGGCAAGACGAGAAGATTTGTCACAACTTTAACGAAAACGTCTGCTCCCACCCATATCGTACATTCCTCCACACCTGTAGTCCTGCAAGGACGCTCATCCGAGGTCTGTATGCCCCAGGCGCAACCGCAGCTTTGCCAGTACCTCGCGCCAGGAACCACGTGGCAAATAATCTTTCGAACCACCCCCCCCCTACCCCCATTAACGCCACACATTAGCAGCGGCCGTATATCACTCAGACACTCAATGAGTCTTCGTTTTTATTCACGGATGCTGCCCATCCGTGGGGTTTTGGGGGGTTTCTTTCAGGGAGAAAGAGAAGTTCACGTAAGATGATAGAAGACAGTCTAATCACCCAATCAAGTGCATCTATGTCTCACCGTGGCGTAATTAAACTGCTAATTAAGCTAGTCCCATATCATGGGTCATGTTTCAGTGTTTACCTAAGCATACATCATTTTATGCTGCGCATATTGTCTCATTTATATTGGTTCATGCTCACATGGCTTACGATAAGCCAGGGTATAACATTCATGTCTCATTGTACTCAAGCTAACAGCTGCATTACATTGTCTACATCTCCCTCTTCCCCCGGACATCGACTCGTGATCCTAGATCCAATCCTAGATCTCTCCAGTTTACCTATGGTAAACATGCATATAACTGGTGGTGGTGTCTTAATAGCATTTCAGGGCTTCGTCCAGGATAGGTGCAGCAACCCTGCCGCAATCAAGGTAATTATTCCTCATCCCTACAACAACCAGACGGCCATCCAAGATCTCTCTTCCCTGGTATTTATACATTTAGTGGTAGTGTTCATCTGTGTATGTTTAACCCTGCATCGCAGGTCATCGACCATCGTGTCGGCAAGGTTTAGTGGTAGTGTTCACGTAAGCCCGGCGCTGATTCCGGCCGTCGACTTCCGGGTCAGCATCTTATGATGTACAGTAAGCCCGGCAGCGATTCCGGCCGTTGTTTAGTGGTAGTACGTAAGCCCGGCACTGATTCCGGCCGTCGGCTCTCGGGTCAAGCATCTTATGATGTACAGTAAGCCCGGCAGCGAACAGTAAGCCCGGCAGCGATTCCGGCCGTTGTTTAGTGGTAGTGTTCTCGTAAGTCCGGCGCTGATTCCGGCCGTCGACCTTTGGGTCAGCATCTTATGATGTACAGTAAGCCCGGCAGCGATTCCGACCGTTGTTTAGTGGTAGTACGTAAGCCCGGCACTGATTCCGGCCGTCGGCTCTCGGGTCAAGCATCTTATGATGTACAGTAAGCCCGGCAGCGAACAGTAAGCCCGGCAGCGATTCCGGCCGTTGTTTAGTGGTAGTGTTCTCGTAAGTCCGGCGCTGATTCCGGCCGTCGACCTTTGGGTCAGCATCTTATGATGTACAGTAAGTCCGGCAGTGATTCCGGCCGATTGTTTAATCCACATGTTAATCAATCATTTCATCCATAGATCACTGCAGTCAGCCCACAAGACGTTCCGGAACCTCTGCCCAGGAGCCAGCGCCCAACCCGTCAGGATTCCTCCCCTGCATCTCCTCTCTCTCTCTTAAATAGAAGCCCCCTAGAAAGGCACCTCGAATCAGCCAGGTTTTTTATGAGGAAGGGCTTAGCCGCGTCCACCCTCAAAACATATGATTTCGCTTGGAGAAAGTTTGCGACGTTTTGCTTTTCCGTAGGCATCACACTTAAACCTGTTCTCATCTCCACCGTGTGTGCCTTCATGTGCTACTGCGCCACTGATCGCCACCTCAAACCCCAATACATCCGGGGCCTCTTAGCAAGAGTTAAGTTTAACGTTCGCTGTTCCGATCCCGGCTTTTCCAGCCTGTTCGCAAACCAGTCAGTCAAACTCATCCTCAAAGGTCTCATTAAAACTTTTTCCCCCGTCTTAGACCGGAGACGCCCTATTACACTCTCCACTTTACGCCTCATGCTCTCCAAACTTAGAAGTGGGTTATTCTCCTCTTATATCGATGCGCTACTCGATGCTCTATTTCTCCTAGCTTTTATGCCTTTCTCAGACCAGGCGAATTTAACACAGCTTCCCTTACTTTCGATTCCAATCGAGACGTCAGCTTTTCTGACATATCCTTTTCTGACATATCCTTTCACGTACGTCCGGGATGCCCCGTACGTCCGGGACGCCCTGTACGTCCAGGATGCCCTTTATGTCCAGGATGCCCCGTACGTCCGGGACGCCCTGTACGTCCAGGATGCCCCGTCCGGGATGCCCCGTACGTCTGGGATGCCCCGTACGTCTGGGATGCCCCGTACGTCCGGGAAGCCCTGTACGTCCAGGAAGGATGCCCGGGAGGCATCAGTCGTTTAAATTCTCACATGAATTAACCTCTCCTTTCCATCCATAGATTTCCACTGCATCCCACAAGGTAAGATACTTCACATTCAGTACTTCATACTTCATTTTTTTGGGGGTTCATCGGAAATGGTTCTTCCCTTCCCGATTGATATCCTACAAAACCTGGGCCTAATCGCCAAAACACCATTTCATTCACTTGTTATAAACTGTCATCATTATGTTTCATTTATATAATGTGACCGATAATAAATATGTATTCCATACATCACGTCTCTCCTGATTGAACTATAGTTCTGTATCTTTGAACCCTGGAATGAGCCCTAGGTTTAAGGTTTTACATGGTATTCGACAGGGTTGCCCTATTTCCCCAAAATTATTTATTCTGACCACCCAAGTTTTAACAACGCATATAATCTTTCAAAATGTGATGTATCCATTCATGTGATGATTCCACTATTGACTCTATTAGAGTGGTACCTGAAGTGAAATATTTAGGAATAACATTATCTAAAAATGATATCAGGAGAGAAGATCTTAATATTTGTAACCGTATCACAGATATGAAGAAATCTCTCAGTCGTTGGTTAACTAGAGATCTTACTATTTTGGCAGAGTTCTTCTTACTAAAGGTATATCTAAATGTATTTATCCAAGCCACTCATGTTTTGTCTCTTCGGCCAATATTAAAAAAAAAAAAACTCAATTATTTTCCAATTCTTGTGGAGAAATAAAACTCACTACATTAAAAAGTCACAGCTTGTTAAAGAATATGATAAAGGCGGAATTAAAGCTTTAGACTTTGAATCGATGATTGGAACAATTAAAATAAAATGGTTGAAAGCTTTTTTGTCCCAGCCAGAATCCATGTGATTCCATATTCCAAAGGCCATATTTAAACGTCTAGGAGGGTTTGATTTTCTTTAAAATGTGATTTTGAGGTTAATAAGATTCCGACCAAATTGTCAAATTTTCATAAGCAGATACTTCATTATTGGAAAATGATATTTACCCACAATTTTTCTCCTCATGGATCTACTTTATGGAACAATAGAGTGATTATTATAAACAGAAAATCCTTGTTTAGGAGTGATTGGCATGAGAGGGGTATTTTGTTTGTTAGTGATTTACTAGATTGCAATGAAATACAATATAACGTGTACTGCTAAAGATTATAAAAAAATCTGTAAAGCAATTCCTGTACCACTTATTGAAATGATTCATAATACTTTACTGTACTCAAATGTTGTATCAGTTTTACCTAGTTTGGAATTTATTGGCGATACTCTTAAGAATAACAAATCTATTAATGCTTCTTTGAAATCCCACTTTTTTCACAATTTGAACAGAGGCTTATTTCCACAAGGGACCGATTTAGACACTTTATCTGTAATGGAAAAAGCTCTATCTTATTTTATAAAATGGCCTATTTCTCCTAAAGCTAAATAAACTCATTTTAAAATTGTTCATAAAATCTACCCGGTTTTTACTTTTTTAAATTCAAGATTTAAATTTGAAGTGGAACCATGTTCCTTTTGTAATTTATCTGATGAATCGTTGGAACATTTATTTTTCTCATGCCCTTTTTCTAAATTGTTTTGGTCGAATGTGAGAGATTGGTTGTTACTTAAATTAACAAACATTCCGGCCTTCAAAATATATCACATTTTATATTTTATTGATAATTTGGATTCTCCCATATCTGATTTGGTAAATATAATTATTATTTTGGGTAAATACCATTTACATTGTAGTAAATGGAGAGGAAGCAAGCCCTCCTTTCCCTGTTTCATAAATGAGTTCAAGTCCTTTTTTCTGTCCCTTAGGAAAATACAATCTTGTAACATGTCTATAAAGATTTGCAATGACATTTCCAAATGGTTATTATTTTAAGTAAGCTTAATGCCTCTCAAATGTTTTTGTGCCTTTATGCTTTTTTTTCTCTCCCCCTGGCTCTTATTGGATGTATTATTGTTGTCTTATTGTGAATGAATGTCTTGCACTTATGTTGATAAGTTGATGATATCCTCACTGAGCTTTTTTATGTTTTAAACATGTTCAATAAAACATTTATAAATGAAAACAAATAAAAAGACTCCTCGACTCCTCTGTCCTCCGGTAGTGACCCGGAAATGAATTTCAGCGCGCCATGTTGACGGACATCTCATTTCTCTAAATGCACTTCGAGGACCGAGGACCGAGCTCTAACCGAGGAGACACTGATGGGTCCTCCACGGCTCCTTCGTGGATGCATTTCCGGGAACAGAGATGTTTCAAAGAGTCGTGACGCACGGCCGGCCTTATCTCAGCCAATGACAGCTCTGCATGCATCCCCTGGATATTATTTTAGAAACTGCTTTCATCGCGTCGCGATGTTTCCAGAGAGAACAGCTGTGAGGTCCGTGCAGAAAGCAGAGCAGTGTGTATAATATATATCACTCAGTATAACAGGCCTACTCTCTTTATTTGCTTTAGTTTAGTAGATATCTACAAACAAAGAGTCGATATTTTTCTAAAACCATTCAGTGCTTCACAAAATAAAATACACAACGGCTGTAGCCTGATTATGTGTGTGTGTGTGTGTGTGTGTGTGTGTGTGTGTGTGTGTGTGTGTGTGTGTGTGTGTGTGTGTGTGTGTGTGTGTGTGTGTGTGTGTGTGTGTGTGTGTGTGTGTGTGTGTGTGTGTGTGTGTGTGTGTGTGTGTGTGTGTGTGTGTGTGTGTGTGTGTGTGTGTGTGTGTGTGTGTGTGTGTGTGTGGTACAGTGCGTAGACGCAGCGGACAGACAGGTCTCAGTTGGTTTGGTGTCCTCTGCTTACTTTTAATACTTGTAAATAACACTTTTGGCCGTAATTTCTTTTCCTCATTGTAGCGACCAGAGGGGGGGGGGATATATATCCAGTCTCTGATAGTGTTACGTTATTATGAGAGTACTCTGTTTGATTATGAAATTGTATAAATATGTGTGTGTGTGTGTGTGTGTGTGTGTGTGTGTGTGTGTGTGTGTGTGTGTGTGTGTGTGTGTGTGTGTGTGTGTGTGTGTGTGTGTGTGTGTGTGTGTGTGTGTGTGTGTGTGTGTGTGTGTGTGTGTGTGTGTGTGTGTGTGTGTGTGTGTGTGTGTGTGTGTGTGTCCGCATCTGTAGCCTGTTATTGTCTCATTATACCGCCCTGTGAATGAATCAAAGTAAATATAGAAGTGGTCATGAACACATCTGTCCATCAGACAGAGGCTGCTGTGCCTCCTGTCATCATTAATGGACGTCTCTTTAAAATGACCGCTCAGAGGAGAGGAGTTCTCATTTCTCTAACCGCCTGCTGCTTCCCCTCCTCTCTCCTCGGCTCCCCTCCTCTCTCCTCGGTTCCCCTCCTCGGCTCCTCCGCTCGCATCTCCTGTGGGCGGGACTAAGTCTCGAGTAGGGGAGTCGAGGAGGGGAGTTAGAGAAATGAGAAAGGGCCCAGAAGAAGACAGGCAGGAAGTAAACACTAACAGGAACAGCAGAAGAAGACAGACAGGAAGTATACACTAAAGGGAACACCAGAAAAAGACAGACAGGAAGTAAACAGGAACAGCAGAAGAAGACAGGCAGGAAGTAAACACTAACAGGAACAGCAGAAGAAGACAGACAGGAAGTATACACTAAAGGGAACACCAGAAGAAGACAGGCAGGAAGTAAACAGGAACAGCAGCAGAAGACAGACAGGAAGTAAACACTAAAGGGAACACCAGAAGAAGACAGGCAGTAAACAGGAACAGCAGAAGAAGACAGACAGGAGGTAAACACTAAAGGGAACACCAGAAGAAGAGAGGCAGGAAGTAAACAGGAACAGCAGAAGAAGACAGGCAGGAAGTAAACACTAACAGAAACAGCAGAAGAAGACAGACAGGAAGTATACACTAAAGGGAACACCAGAAGAAGACAGGCAGGAAGTAAACACTAAAGTGAACAGCAGAAGAAGACAGGCATGAAGTAAACACTAAAGGGAACAGCAGAAGAAGACAGGCATGCAGTAAACACTAAAGGGAACAGCAGAAGAAGACAGGCCGGAAGTAAACAGGAACAGCAGCAGAAGACAGACAGGAAGTAAACACTAAAGGGAACACCAGAAGAAGACAGGCAGGAAGTAAACAGGAACAGCAGCAGAAGACAGACAGGAAGTAAACACTAAAGGGAACACCAGAAGAAGACAGGCAGGAAGTAAACACTAAAGGGAACAGCAGAAGAAGACAGGCATGAAGTAAACACGAACAGGAACAGCAGAAGAAGACAGACAGGAAGTATACACTAAAGGGAACACCAGAAGAAGACAGGCAGTAAACAGGAACAGCAGAAGAAGACAGACAGGAAATAAATACTAAAGGGAACACCAGAAGAAGACAAGCAGGAAGTAAACAGGAACAGCAGAAGAAGACAGGCAGGAAGTAAACAGGAACGGCAGCAGAAGACAGACAGGAAGTAAACACTAAAGGGAACACCAGAAGAAGACAGGCATGAAGTAAACACTAAAGGGAACAGCAGAAGAAGACAGGCATGAAGTAAACACTAAAGGGAACAGCAGAAGAAGACAGGCAGGAAGTAAACACTAAAGGGAACAGCAGAAGAAGACAGGCAGGAAGTAAACACTAAAGGGAACAGCAGAAGAAGACAGGCATGAAGTAAACACTAAAGGGAACAGCAGAAGAAGACAGGCAGGAAGTAAACACTAAAGGGAACAGCAGAAGAAGACAGGCAGGAAGTAAACACTAAAGGGAACAGCAGAAGAAGACAGACAGGAAGTAAACACTAAAGGGAACAGCAGAAGAAGACAGGCATGAAGTAAACACTAAAGGGAACAGCAGAAGAAGACAGGCATGAAGTAAACACTAAAGGGAACAGAAGAAGAAGACATACAGGAAGTAAACACTAAAGGGAACAGCAGAAGAAGACATATAGGAAGTAAACACTAAAGGGAACAGCAGAAGAAGACATACAGGAAGTAAACACTAAAGGGAACAGCAGAAGAAAACAGACAGGAAGTAAACACTAAAGGGAACAGCAGAAGAAGACAGACAGGAAGTAAACACTAAAGGGAACAGCAGAAGAAGACAGACAGGAAGTAAACACTAAAGGGAACAGCAGAAGAAGACAGGAAGTAAATGAGGAGGACGCTGACATGTGAAGAAAGAGCAGCAGAGAGACGAGGAGGAAGGAGAGATGAAGGAGAGAAGAGATGAAAGTGATTATTGTTTGTCAGGTCCAGATACAGCATCAAAGCCTCTCTAACACACACACACACACGCGCGCGCGCACACGCACACGCACACACCAGTAACAGAGAGAGAGAGCAGAAGGCGAAATAAAATGAAGAAAAGACACAGTCTGCTGTATGAAGCTCAGTGCAAGTTCAACCAGGAAGTCTGTCTTTACTCATTCATTTACTATGTCTGTGTCACTACTCTCTCTCCTCTCAATAAGTGATCCCTCCCCAGCTTTACCAATCACTTCGCTCTATTCTCACAAGCCTATCATAGCGCTCCGCTAAACCTTTCAAAAGCATCCAGAAGCTCCAATACATTCAGAACAGCGCTGCTAGGATCCTGATGAGGGTGCGCAAATATGAACACATCACCCCCATCCTTAAAGCACTACACTGGCTACCCGTGGAACTGAGGCCTGAATTCAAGGTCTCCGTCCTCACCCACCAGTGTGTCCATGGAACGGCCCCTCCCTACCTCAAAGAACTCCTCACCCCTCATACCTCCTTGCGGACCACCCGCTCCAGCAACTCCAACTTCCTCAAACCCCCCAGGACTAAGCTCCGTACTATGGGAGACCGGGCCTTCTGCTCGGCTGCTCCCAGTCTGTGGAACGCTCTCCCCGACCACATGAGACACCACAGACCGTGGAGGCTTTTAAAAAAGGCCTCAAAACCCATCTCTTCAAAAGAGCCTTTGCCTCGACCTTTTCATCCCCCTTTTATTTATTTATTTTTTATTTTTGTATTGCTTTTTTTATTAATTCTACCGTGTTGTCTAATGTTTACTTATACTGTTCATGCTCACTACTTGTAGCACTTCGGGATTTGAAATCAAATATGAAGTTCTTTATAAATGGAACCCATTATTATTATTATTATTATTATTAAATCTGCTCCCCCCTCTGACAGCTGTCATTATATATATCCCAGACTTTAAAATATCGATCTCTCTGATCAGATATCAGTGTACACAGCAGAAATGCTGCAGTAATAATAGGACTACAGTGGGTTGAAGAGGTCAGAGCAGATAGGTGGTGATATGCACAGATTCATTGTCCATATTAAAAAGCATACAATCAACAACAACTGTCAGAGAAGACATTCAAATAGAACTTAACCACAGCCTGTTAAGACTGCACAGAGGAGGCATAGATCTTCAGTTCTGCTGGGTGCCTGCACATGAGGGGTGAAAGGGAACGTGCTGATAAATTAGCAAAAAGTGCACTACAAAATGAAATAACATTACCAGTTCAACTTGGTAAAGGAGAAGGAAAAGCAGTAATTAAGAAAAAAGGGATGGAGATCTGGCAGAAGAGGTGGGAGGAAGACCAGAAAGGCAAAGAGTATCACAAAGTACAAAAGACAATTACAATTAATATTTATAAAGAAAGAAACAGAAGGGAGGAAATCATGATGGCTAGACTCAGACTAAATCACACAGCTTTGAATGGTACGCTGTATGTCATGGGGGAAAGTGACAGTAACAAGTGTGCGAACTGTGCAGTAAAAGATAACGGAGGAGCTATAACCGAGGAACCACCAGACCATCCTTCAATTAAATCCTCAGACACTCGCCCGCACCCTTACTGTGTATCGCTCACTGATTGGACGAGGCAGTGCACGCACTGATCTGATGCTTCTTGACATGAGAGCAGTTTCCCAGCGGAGTGAATAAAATACATGAACCTCACGGGAGTCACTCCTCAGTTTATACCGTGTTTTGTTTCAATTCATGTTTCATTTAGTTACAAACATGTGATCTGAACAATAAAGTGGTCAAAAATCATTTTCTTCATTTATTGGAAACATTTTCATGATTGCTTTTTTCGTTATTTAAGAATGGCGTTTATCTTTTTTGAGAATAAGTTCTTATTTTTTTAACGTATTTGGGTCTACAACAGATGATACACATGTTTGTGTCAGTAAATGTGTACTAACAGAGGCGGGTGTGTGTGGAAATAATGGGGACAGAGCTGGCTACTGTCAGACGATCAGCTGTGCAGCGTCATCACAAACGGACGTCGCTTCACGTGACGCTCCGGAGGAAAGGACGTCCCATTGCTCTTAAAACTCATTTCCCTGCTTCTCGTGGTTTTCTTGCGTCTCTCCATGCTTCCCTGGTGGGAGGAACTAGACGCAGGGAAACGACGCAAGTGAGGGAAGCAAGGATTTAATTTAACCGAAGTGAGAAGGGCCCATGGGCTTCATTTGAACACAAACCCCCTGTTGGTCAAAGTGTGTAAAACAGGCCGATTGGACATCTCAACAGTGTGCAGCACACTGTAAAAAGTGGCAGTGAAAGCCACAGTTATTTACAGTGTTTGTGCACAACCAATCACAGAGCTTGATAACTAATCACGGGGTTTGTCAAACAGAGCACATGGTGTAGTCCTAAATGATAGTTGGGGATTCTGGGTAGTGTAGTGTCATCTGCCATCCTTTACTCCGAAAAAATATTTGTTTCTCCGAATCGAAGGGGAAAAATACAAAAGCATTGCACACAATTTAAACCAATCAATGTTGTGTAATTAACAAGGATAATCTGGTGTTTTTTAGTCGATGAGTAGTGCAGATATCACTGTAAAATTAATCGACAGTAAGGGGAATACTTACTTCCGGGTGTACAATTCTCCGTTATCCAATGGGAATGGACGCTGACATTGCCTTTAAGGGCAGCCGACATAAACCAATGCCGTGCTTCCATGACCGTCAAATACCGCCGCAGATGGGAATACATTGCAATCAGTTGAAAACTATTTGCGTCCCTTTATGACGCTGAAGGAGCCTAGGAGCGTCACAACTGGACGGCACGGACACTGACCAAACTTCGCTCCTGGACGATTATGGAGTGAGAGTGTGTTGGATTATTGCACAGGTGTGCCTTAGGCTGGCCACAATAAAAGGCCACTCTGAAACGTGCAGTTTTGCTTTATTAGGGGGGGGGGGGTCCCAAAACCAGTCAGTATCTGGTGTGACCACCATTTGCCTCACGCAGTGCAACACATCTCCTTCACATAGAGTTGATCAGGTTGGTGATTGTGGCCTGTGGAATGTTGTTCCACTCCTCTTCACTGGCTGTGCCAAGTTGCTGGGTATTGGCAGGAACTGGAACACGCTGTCGTATACGCCGATCCAGAGCATCCCAAACATGCTCAATGGGTGACATGTCCGGTGAGTATGCTGGCCATGCAAGAACTGGGATGTTTTCAGCCTCCAGGAATTGTGTACAGATCCTTGCAACATGGGGCCGTGCATTATCATGCTGCAACATGAGGTGATGGTCGTGGATGAATGGCACAACAATGGGCCTCAGGATCTCGTCACGGTATCTCTGTGCATTCACAATGCCATCAATAAAATGCACCTGTGTTCGTCGTCCATAACATACGCCTGCCCATACCATAACCCCACCACCACCATGGGCCACTCGATTCACAACATTGACATCAGAAAACCGCTCACCCACACGACGCCACACACGCTGTCTGCCCTCTGCCCTGAACAGGGAAAACCGGGATTCATCCGTGAAGAGAACACCAGACGCCATCGAATGGGAGCATTTGCCCACTCAAGTCGGTTACGACGGCGAACCGGAGTCAGGTCGAGACCCCGATGAGGACGACGAGCATGCAGATGAGCTTCCCTGAGACGGTTTCTGACAGCAGAAATTCTTTGGTTATGCAAACCGATTGTTGCAGCAGCTGTCCGAGTGGCTGGTCTCAGACAATCTTGGAGGTGAACATGCTGGATGTGGAGGTCCTGGGCTGGTGTGGTTACACGTGGTCTGCGGTTGTGAGGCCGGTTGGATGTACTGCCAAATTCTCTGAAACGCCTTTGGAGACGGCTTATGGTAGAGAAATGAACATTCAATTAACGGGCAACAGCTCTGGTGGACATTCCTGCTGTCAGCATGCCAATTGCAAGCTCCCTCAAAACTTGCGACATCTGTGGCATTGTGCTGTGTGATAAAACTGAACATTTTAGAGTGGCCTTTTATTGTGGCCAGCCTAAGGCACATCTGTGCAATAATCATGCTGTCTCATCAGCATCTTGATATGCCACACCTGTAAGGTGGGATGGATTATCTCGGCAAAGGAGAAGTGCTCACTATCACAGATGTTTTCAGATTTGTGAACAATATTTGAGAGAAATGGTTATTTTGTGTATATAGAAAATGTTTTAGATCTTTGAGTTCATCTCGAAAAATGGGAGCAAAAACGAAAGTGTTGCATTTATATTTTTGTTCAGTCTATAATACAAGGTTCCTTGTTTCTGGAGGAGTTTGATGTCTTCCTAACCTCTCCCATCACGGGGGGGGGACACCTGGATGTGCCACTTGGAATATGCAGTCGCACTGCTCTCAAGCAGAAAGCAGAAGGAATGCAGGCAGATGAGCCTCCGTCACAGAGAGTTTTATGACTGTGAGAACGCTGGCTTCTAAGCACCACAGACAGGTGATTCAGTGTCTCCAGAAGTTGGGGATATCTCCAGTGTTCCCAGAATGTTTACAGCAGCCCCCCAATATGTGGATTAACTCTCTGTAAACTCGTTAACAGGTCTATCGAGAGAGAGGCTGGTCAGATTTGACATGGCAACCCACCGGGCAGTCAGAACCTCTGGCTGCTCTGTGACTTGTGATGTGAATTCTCCTGCCGATACTTGTAATAAACATCTGTGTTTGACATCAAAGCTCCAACTCGCCTCGTGTCTCTCTGCAGAAGTTTCCCTTACAGATATTACATTTGCATTGATTTAATTTGTATAACTGGGGATCAAGAGAGGGGGTTAGGGATTGTGGGTCCTGAAGCTGCCCTAATTACCAGGGAGTCTCCCAACGACACGGGGTTTCTCCTCCAGGGAAGTTTACTGCTCTCATAGAGTACTGTAAAACACCACTATACACACATACAGACACAGACAGCGAGCAGCTGGTGAACATATAGGGTGCTGAGCAGTGGTGGGAAGTAACTAAGTACATTTAATCAAACATTATATTCATCTCAGAGGCCAATATTGTACTTTTACTCCACTACACTTATTTAACACTCAGTCAGTTTACAGTTTGTATATGTAATAACACCTGATATGCTGATATGGTGAAATGCAATACTGTACTCCAAACAGTATTTCAAGTATCTGAATTTGGCCAACTACAACACTAAATTGCTCTTTAATTTAGAAAAACTGGAAGAAATTACAACTATAATAATCAATGTTGCATAACGAGTACTTTAACGATTGATAATTTAATAATTCTTCTGAACTTTATATAGTTCTGAAATGGGCCACTGCACAGAACGATTACTTGTACTTTTTGTACCTAAAGTACATTTAGATTTGAATACTGTTGTACTATTACTTAAGCCACATTTTTAAATCAGGTTTTTACTTTTAGTAGAGTATTTTAAGACCATAGTATTGCGCACAGATCTCTGTATCTTTCCTACGACTCTGCTCATGAAATTGAAGAAAAGGTTTTTACCATAGGCTGAGTCAGCCGCAGACTCCTGGTTCCGTACAGTTGCCAACACATTAACTGCACAGACAAAAACAACACAGCAGTGAAATGATGCAGCAAAAAGTACATTTATGTCTATCACATTTTTCCAATCTTATTTACTGTCAGGTTTATATCGTGACTTTACAGTGTGAAACTCTCATATTACAACTGCTATTGTCAGTCCTGTGGCTGGAGAATGAGTTTCTCACCATGACAGCTGTCCTGATGAAACAAGTGGTCACCTTCAATATCCTGTTCAAACCCGGCCCTGCACAGAGATACACAGAGAAAGAGAAAGGGGAAAGAAAGAGAGGAATTCATAAAAACATGAGGCCTAATTTCAGAACATTTCCAAATTCTGAAGTGCTTTCTTTTCACATATTAGGAAAGAGTTTAGATTTTGTTTGGTATTATAGAAACATCTTTGAAATAATGTCTAAATGTGACGACAAAATGTGCTCTTAAATTCCAGAAGACAAGAAATTCTACACTAAAACTCATCTCAATTGTAGACAATGGGACTGATTTACTAGCATATATTAATACAGTAGTAACCGGCGTAACTGTTTCCCACATGTAAGCTGTATGCAAACTTTAACAATGAAGATAACTAAAGCAGTGACACATTAATCATCTCAAAGCATTTCATTACAATTGATATCAGTGCAGCAGGCCTAACGTCTTTCTTACTTTTTTAAGGACAGTATTATTATAGATATTTTTCCAGAGGGGATGGTGTGTGTCAGAGATGGGGACTCGAGTCTGCGACTCGGACTCGAGTCGCACTTAAGTCGCACACACAGAGACTTCAGACTTGACTTGGACTCGTGACCAAAAGACTTCAGACTCGACTTGGACTCGTGTGTTGGGACTCGTGAACAATCATTGTGTTTTCTATTGTTGGCGTATTAAAGGTGGGGTAGGTACATTTGAGAGAAACCGGCTCGAGATCGCTAGAATTTAAAAATACACAACCGGAGATAATCTGCTAGAGGCTGCTACTTCCTTATAGAGCCCCTCCTCCAACACACACGAACGCGCACATGACCAATGAGGGCATGAGAGAAATGTGTGCCCAGATGGAAGGCTGACAGGCAGGTAGGCCATCCAGTTATTTTAGCCGGGCTCATTACGCAGACGTGCGCGCCTCTGTTACTACCTTGTAGTAACACAATGGCGACCGGCGGCACACCTGCGGCTGTACCGCTTGTAATTAGGTTCAACTACAACAACTTCGAACAAAACGCCGGCGGCACCAACAAAAGGAGCGCACACTGCAAAGTCTGCAATATCAAAATCAAGGATGCTGGCGCAACAACGTCGAATTTCATCAGGCACTTGAAAAGTCACCCGGAGAGGTCAGTCACATTAACGCATATGGACAGTTAGCAAACATGTTTAGCTCAGCATCAGCTATGTAATGCTAACTTAGCTTGCTGCTAGCTTTGTAACTGAATATTTGAAAAGATTAGTGAATTGCTTGCTTACTGATTTCTGATTCTGAAGTGTTTTGCTTATAAGTTGTTTGCATTTAGCTAAAGTGTGATGTTTTTCCTCATATTGCATTGCAATAGCCTGTTTAAAGTGATCATATAACAAACAACTAATCAGTACTGATACTGTATGCTAATAGATATAGGAGTGATAATAACACAGTAAATGCTTTGAATTTCTTAGATATAGCTGTGCAGTATTCTTAACAGACTGGATAGCAGCAGACAATAGAAGGCTTATTACAACCAGAAGAGACATGAGACTTTTATTTTTTTAGAGACTTGAGACTTGACTTGGACTCGTGACCAAAGACTTGAGACTTGATCAAGTCTCACCCCACAAAGACTTGAGACTTGACTTGGACTCGTGACCAAAGACTTGAGACTTGACTTGGACTTGCAAAAAAAGACTTGTGAACATCTCTGTGTTGGGGAATCATTTGCTTAGGTATTTAACCTTTGACACAGTTAATCATGTTCTCCTTTCCAATGGCATAGGTCTACGGCCTCGGTATTTCTGCTATCTCTCTTAAGGAGAGGCAGCTTGGGATCATTGTTGATTCCAGTTTATGAGCACAAGCTGCCATGAGGTCGTTTATTGTTCAGAGACTCCTAGAGGCCCTTCTTTTCTGGAACGTAGGTTCCCTGGCGCACATTCTTTTCTATGGACGACAGCTCTAGTTATATTCAGGGTCCATTTTGTCTCGCTGATGAAGAATGTTGATTATTACATTCTGAACTAGTTAAAACCTCGAACTACAGAAGAGATCTTCAGAATTAGTTTGGCAGCAGCTGTCACCTCGTGGCACAGCACGTGTCTTGTCAAATTCTCCGGCCGTAACTTCTTAATAAACCTTCAGTGTTTGCCATCAATTTCCAGCTCTCCCTGTGTCTAACATTTAACCCTAACCCTATTGCTCCAGAAGTTTCCATCACAGTGTGCAGGTCCACAGATTTTTTTGAAGGGGGCACCATGCTGATATCGGTTCCTCTGCAAGGGTTTTGAGGAGAAAGGCAGATATTCCATGTGGCCCTGGGGCCTTCTCAGATTAGATATGCTTAAAAAGTGATTGGACCTTAGGTGGGTCAGTCAACAGCTTTGCGTCCGGGTTAGTAGCAGGGATGGACTCTTAAACATCTGTCCATTCAGAAGGGAAGTCCTCAATTTCAAATCTCAAGTAAAAGTCATTAATTTGTGCTTTTGGCATGGGTCATCAGGGTTAATGATATTATTAGACTATTAGACTTTAGCTAATGTCTCAGATTTTTTTAGAGTTCATTGTAGAACATTTCTGCTCAATAAATTCCTTTAGCTTCTTTTAAACAATTTTAAGTAGCATTTTATCCCCGTATTTAAAAGCCCCTTGTTGCTGTGGGGAGACGGGTTAGGTTCCAGAGGAGGGGTTATGAGTCCTCCAGGCTGTGGCAGGCACACAACATGCTATCCTCCAGGACTGCATACAGAACCTCCTCACTGTATGTGTTGCCCTCTGCTGTTCTTCATTTCCACATTTCTAATGTAAGCTATAAAACCTTTTTCTCTCAAATGTTCCATCCTTCCTCTACCTGCATGCCTATATCTCTTCATCTTTCCCAGGAGGCAATGTTGCACTATTCTGCAGTGCTTTTCCACACTACGTTTGTTTTTTAGTGACTACATTTTAGTTTGATGCTTCCGAAAACCCCTAATATGGCGGGCCTGAATAAATATGTGCTGAATCTACTTGTGGACAAATAAATAGAAAGAGAGCCTTTCTGTTAAAACAACAGAGCAGAATGTCAGAGATATGACAGGTCAATCAAGTGAGCAGAAGCTGTGATGTAGAACGGAGAAGTGTTCAGATCAGATCAGAGCCGCCACTCTTAATGAGTTTAACCGGCTAGCGAGGGTAGAAAATTACACAATCCCACACGGCTGCATTCAATGGCTTTATATTTATTTTGGTAAGTCATCAACTTGGCGTTCTCAACATAGTCAGTGTGACACAGATTATGAGCGCACTGCTGTGTTGTTGTCACAATAACAGCTAACAACAGTCGTCAAATGACTAACAGTTCAATGTTTTGCTCCGTATTTGTGTGCTTGCGGACTGTATTGTGTGAAGCTTTGATGCTAAAATAAGCAGATCAGGACGAGCTGTGATGTGATCTTCAGTGACGCCAATCGACCATAATCACCAAACTTGTCTAACTTTCCTCCACAAACTCTCCTATCAGCCTCTGGGATTCAACAAACAGCAGTGTGCAAATACATTATGATTAGGGGTGTAACAGTATCCGTATTCGTCCCGTACCGTCACGGTTCGGACGTCACGGTTTGGTGCATGCAGTCACATGACGAATACGCCTTTTTTTCAAGAGTGGGAAAAAAGTCTGTCATTCAGGGAAGTATCCACTACACTATATATAATCCAGGGGGCGGTATTGCGCCTAAAAGCTGTTTGCCAGCCGCCCTTAAACAACAAATGAAGAAGAAGAAAACACAACGAAACGAACAAAATACAAGAAGAAGAAAAGTTAGTATTGCGAGTTCAGATAACACACAGTAGCTAGAAGACCCACCTGCTTCTTTTAAATCAGCTGTGTGGGAACATTTCGGGTTCCCTGTGGACTACAATAACGAGGGAGTGCGAGTGGTGGATCGGACGAGGACGGTGTGCCGGCGTTGTTCGATGTAATGTGTAATGGTAACACAAGCCAAAACATGCTAAATCATGCTAAATCATATCAGAAGACATCACCCAGATTTGGCAATCACCGGTGCCTGCCAAAAGACAACAGCAGTTTAACAGCTTCTATTTTGTATAGGCTTCACCCTCTAAGGCTATCGCTATTGGGTAATCCCCTGCGCACCCGCGCAGCACTGAAAACACTTGTAGTCCACGCCCACCTGCGAGGTGGGCCCCACCTTCAGACTCACTTCCGGTATAAATAGGAAGGAGGCCCGACAATCTGCTCTCTCTTTTCTTCAGCACCCCAGTACTGAAGCACTGTAGAGACACTAAAGAGTAAAGGCTCTTTCATAGTGAGGTATTGAAGCCTGTTTCATGTCCAATTGATGGGGGGTTTTTTTACATTGAAAAGGTCCCTGTATTGTACAATTTTGTACAATACAGGGACCGTTTCAATGCAAAATAAAGTCCATCAATGCTTTTTTCTCTTTTCTTGTGTTACTAAGAAAATACTTACTTTTAGATACACTTTGATGTATGCAACACTTAACAACTGATAGAATATGAAGTACTTTGTAAGGAATTGGGTTTCTTTTAATGGTCGTTTTTTTTTAACACTTGTTTAGTTAACCTGTTAGACCCCAAGCCTGTTTTTCAGGTCTCAAGCTCGAAAATGACATTTCCAGAACAAATGACCATATCTTCCCTTCTAAAAGGGAAAAATGAATGATCTTTTTTCTCAAAGTAATGATAAACCTGTGAGTTGGATGTAGAAAAGTCAGAATCAATATAGATGTTTTTTATTTGAAAGAAAATTCAGATTGAACATTATAGTGTCCGTCCAAAAATCATTTTTTACTTAAAGTGAAAACTACACTTGGATGATGGTATGGTAGACTAAAAGCTTTAGGAATCCAAAGTAAATCATATAATAAGTACCCTGTATCAAGATTGATACAAAACAAGTGACATTTGACCTTTTTAGAGAGGTTTAGCAAAAAAAACTCCACCTCTGGGTTGATTTGGGTGGAAATTAGCGTTTTTGCCGTTTCTCTGTAACCCATAGATTTTTGTGATTGACATCTCTGTTTAACCGTTAGAGCCAATATAATCAAAGGGGAATTTCCACATACACACCACATGTTATCAAAAAAAAGTAGGGGCTTCGCACATGCAGTTTTGCCCAGAGCAACATTGTATTAACCTATGGATTAACCTTCAGCAGCGTTTTTATCGTTTTAATACCATTGAAGACAACTTTTGATCAGACAACAACGAAGGTAAGAGACATTGCCGTTGTTGCTACCTAGCGCAACGTGTTGTGATGTCGACACCCTCTGTCCTTAGACCCTCTGTCCTTAGACCCTCACATCGTACAAGGAAAAACTTCCAGAGAAAACCCCCAGTTTAAGGGGGAAAAATGGGAGAAACCTCAGGGAGAGCAACAGAGGAGGGATCCCTCTCCCAGGACAGACAGACGTGCAATAGATGCCAGGTGTAAATCGAAGAGATAATACATTTTACAGCATATAGACCGAATGTTAGGAAATGCATGTGTCTGTAATAAGAAGATGAATCCACGAGGATGTGTTTCACTCTGTGTGAAAACAACTGTAAGCACTTAAAACGCATAGAATGGTTCATTTCCAGACATACAAGGCTAAGGCAGTCTCTGTGAAGGTGTGTGTGTGACTGTGTGAGCCTGTCTCCCTCCTACCCCGCCTCCCCCATTCCTGCCATCTAGTCAGTAGACAGAGGGAGGTGGAGTTTAAAACAGTCACCTTACTGTATTGTATTGTCCTCTCTAAAACACAGTGTCTGTAAAGTTGTGGGAGACTGTGTGAGACTGTCTCCCCCTACCCCCGCCTCCCCCCTTCATGCCATCTCTTTGTTTTTGCTGTAATGCCAGTAGACAGAGGGGTGGAATTAGTTTAAAACAGTCACCTTACACTTTAGTTGTCCTCTCTAAATTAGATGTAAGGTTTTTTAAATGATTAGTATTAATTAAGGGCTATTGTTATTTTGGTTATTCAGTGAGACAATGCAGTTTTTGATTTTAAATTTCAAGTTTCAAGGCTTTATGTCATATTCCCATTGTCACATTGCCACAGTGTAGATATCTCAATGAAAAACATAGGTCAACATATATATATATATATATATAGAGAGAGAGAGAGAGAGAGAGAGAGAGAGAGAGAGAGAGGTCTCCCTTGGAAAAGAGATCAATGATCTCAATGGGATTTTATCTGTATAAATAAAGGTTTGAAATGAAATGAAATGAGAGAGAGAGAGCACATAAAACAGATAAAATACTGCAATAGAATGTTTTGATATGACAGATTTGTGCGTAATTCTCTCACAAAGGAACTGAAAACCTATGCAAAACCTTAAACATTTTTGAAAATAAAATACGTACACAGAAACACTGAAACACGGAAACACGGAAACACAGAAACACTGAAAAAACTAAAACACAGAAACACTGAAACACGGAAACACAAAAACACGGAAACACTGAAGAAACACAGAAACACAGAAACACTGAAACACTGAAACACTGAAACACTGAAACACAGAAAAAACTAAAACACAGAAACACGGAAACACAAAAACACGGAAACACTGAAGAAACACAGAAACACAGAAACACTGAAACACTGAAACACAGAAAAAACTAAAACACTGAAACACGGAAACACTGAAGAAACACAGAAACACAGAAACACTGAAACACAGAAACACTGAAAACACAAAAAAAACAGGCTTGTGTGCTAGTATGGTTTTTGAATAAACACATCAGTATTTTAAAAAGTCGATGGGAGACTGATACAATTTTACTTTTTAAAATGAAACACAGATACAAACACTCTGTTTCTGACTAAATTAATCCTGGCAGATTTATGTAAAGTATAAGTGTCTTGTTCAGATAAGAAATCTTTAACTGCAGACACAGTCATTTGTTTACCCTTTTCATTATACACCTCTCTACCTAGTCTACCAGGATGTGAGGGGGTATAATACGCACGTTTCAATACACATTTATCATACATCTTCCCTGTTACCCTCCCCTTGTTATAAAGAAGACAACAGTGCATGTGAAGGACTGTAATACACATGTATCAGACACGCTACCCTTGCTATAATGAAGACAACAGTTTTTAAATGTAAAAAACACTTTATTTATTTTTTAAATGTCCTATTTACATTTTATTTTTGTCACACACAAAATCAGTAGTTATACTGATTGTAACATCCGAGGACCGTCTCCAGCTTAGAATTCTCCAGATTACAGGAAATATCATGATGGAGTTTTTTCACTTCAGTCAAAATATTCACATGTATGCTGTTTTTGACACAAAGATGCATTGCATCTACAAACAGAGCATAAAATGAGAGCACATGATACACTTTTGATGTTTGTTTCATTTCTGCGGTAATGTTACAGAATGTTTCGGAAAATGAAGATTCCAGGACCACTTTAAATGTTTCGTTTACAATCGTTTCCCAATAACCCGGAATAGTACTGCCAGAACGAACGATATCCAAAATGTCTTCTAGTTTACAAACTTCAGCCCTTCTGTTTACACAGGGGTCACTACTCATTCTGTTTTCAATCGTCCTCATCACCACACTTATTAAAAGGGTATTGACTACATTATGATCAATATATACAGAGCATTTTGCATAGTAGTTCCCCATTTTTATTGAGATTGTGCAGAAAAGCCTCCGAAGCACCTTGAATCCTCCATTCATCCGCGCAAATGTCTTTATTAATAAGACTCTGGTCACAGTAATGAAGTCGGTGAGCCAAAGTCTTTTCATTAACGCGTTGTAATTGTTTCTGAAGAAAAAATCGGGCATGTCATTCAGACAATCGTGTGGCCTCTGGCCGGGGTGACTGACTCGGCATCCGTTGCAGATTTCTTCTCTGTACCGATGCAGCACCCTCTCCAGAATATCAACCAACTCCGATTTCACTGTGTCCAAAATCAGAGATGTCTTGGCCCCAGGAGTAACATCAGCAGAAGTAGTACTGTACGATTCGGGTATCCAAAATGGTGGTGATGATGGTAGTCCAGGAGTTTGTTCCTGGCTGCAACTCGCAGGGGGAGACTTGGTTTTTCTCAGATCCATGGCTAGTTTTCAACGGTCGTCTTAGTGGGGTCCTTCGTTTTAGATGATTTGCTGAGTGGGGGTGGTACTTATGTGAGAGTTTTAAAAAAGTTCTTTAAGCTTTGTAGCTTTTTCATCTATCATTTCCAACCAAGCAGCAAGAGTTCAAAATTAAGAATAAGTAATAGTTTGTCACGATTTTATGGAAAAAGTTAAAGTATATTTTGTCAGAAAAAAATATGGAAAAGTCATTGTGTATGTTGAAAAAAAGAAAAAAAAGAAACTTAATTCATTAGAAATTAATGAATATTTTACCAAGTTATAAAGTGTTGCATCCATTAAAGAAACTCCATTCCTTACAAAGTACTTAATATTATATCCTTTGTTAAGTGTTGCATACATCAAATAGTGTATCTAAAAGTATATTTGTAGCAGAAAATAACTAAAATATGTAAGGTTATCAGAAAAAAACAAAAACCTACATTATTTATTGACTACATTCTGAACCGCTTTTCCTTCCGGGAAAAGATTGTCCCACTGTTGACCTAACATCCTAGATAACAAACTGTCCTTCACTGCAAACATCGCTGCTACAACCCGCTGCTGCAGATACACTCTTTACAACATCAGGAGGATGCGTCCCCTCCTGACCCAGAAAGCGACGCAGGTTCTGGCCCAGGCTCTCGCCAGCTCACGCCTAGACTACTGCAACTCCCTCCCGGCTGGTCTACCTGGATGTGCCATCCGACCTCTGCAGCTCATCCAGAATGCAGCGGCTCGCCTGGTCTTCAACCTTCCAACATTTTTCCACACCACACCGCTCCTCCGCTCCCTCCACTGGCTTCCAGTAACTGCTAGAATCCACTTCAAGACAATGGTACTTGCGTACCATGCTGCGAATGGATCTGGCCCTTCCTACATCCAGGACATGGTTAAACTGTACACCCCAGCACGTGCACTCCGCTCTGCATCAGCCAAACGGCTCGCTGCACCCTCGCTGCGAGGGGGACCCAAGTTCCCATCAGCAGAAACACGTGGGTTTGCTATCCTGGCTCCAAAATGGTGGAATGAGCTCCCCATTGACATCAGGACAGCAGAAAGCTTACACACCTTCCGGTGCAGACTGAAAACTCATCTCTTTCGACTCCACTTCGGGCGATAGAATTACTAACAAAGAACTGCTAACAGAGCACTTATATACTAATAAAGGACTGGCTTATCTATAGCCAGTTGAGTAGCACTTGAAATGTGTGGCTCTATGAAACCTGATGAACTTATATGATTCTGTTTTCTTCAAGGTTGTGTCTTCCTGGTCGAATGTACTTATTGTAAGTCGCTTTGGATAAAAGCGTCAGCTAAATGCAATGTAATGTTTAACTGAACAAGTGTTTAAAAAAACGGCCATTAAAAGAAACCGAATTCCTTACAAAGTACTTCATATTCTACCAGTTGTTAAGTGTTGCATACATCAAAGTGTATCTAAAAGTATCTTAGTAACACAAGAAAAGAGAAAAAAGCATTGATGTTAACAAAACTGTATTGTTCCACTGAAATAGCGTTAAAATCAAAAGTGCCTTTAAAGAAAATGTATTCAGACACAGTATTTTATTTTCAAAAATGTTTAAGGTTTTGCATACATAAAAGTGTATCTTACAGTTCCTTTGTGAGAGAATACCACACAAATCTGTCGAGTGTCAGTAAAAAGTGTTAAAATCACAAACTTGCCTTTTAGAGAAACAAATCTAATCAGACAATGTACTTCATTTTCTAGTTTTAAGGTTTTGCTGTGTCTAAAAGTATCTTGGCAAGAGAGAAAAAAAGCCAAAAATCTGCCTAGTTGTTTTTCAACAGTTGAGTAACTTCTTGTATTTAAATAACTGTTTCGATGTGTTCCAGTCAGGCTTTCGTCCAAACCACAGCACTGAGACGGCTCTTGTAATGGTCTTCAATGACATCCACTTAAACACAGACAGTGGCAGAACTTCAGTGTTAGTATTATTAGATCTCAGTGCTGCGTTTGACACTGTTGACCACAACATATTACTAGACCGACTGGAAAACTGGGTGGGACTTTCGGAAACAGTTCTAAATTGGTTTGAATCCTACCTTAAGGACAGAAACAACTTTGTTTCTATAGGTAAATACACATCTGAGTTGACAAATATGACATGTGGGGTTCCTCAAGGCTCCATCTTGGGGCCTCTTCTCTTTAACATCTACATGCTACCACTGGCTCAGATAATGAAAAACAACAAAATAAGTTACCATAGCTATGCAGATGACACACACATTTACGTAACCATTTCACCAGGAGACTATGCTCCAATTCAAACATTGAGTAAGTGCATTGAACAAATCAATGACTGATTTGTGTCAGAACTTTCTCCAATTAAACAAAGATAAAACTGAGGTAATGGTTTTTGGAGCCAAGGCAGAACGTATAAAAGTTAGCACTGAGCTTCAGTCTGCAATGTTCAAAACAACAGATAAAGCCAGAAATCTAGGTGTAGTCATGGACTCTGACCTGAGTTTCAACAGTCACATTAAAAGAGTTACTAAATCAGCCTACTATCACCTAAAGAACATATCTAGGATTAAAAGACTAATGTCACAGCAGGATCTGGAAAAACTTGTCCATGCTTATATCTTCAGTAGTCTGGACTACTGCAATGGTGTCTTCACAGGTCTCACTAAAAAATATATTAGAAAGCTGCAGCTGATTCAGAACGCCGCTGCTCGAGTCCTCACTAACACTAAGAAAGTGGATCAAATCACTCCTGTTCTGAAGTCTTTACACTGGCTTCCTGTGTGTCAAATAATAGATTTCAAAATACTGCTGCTGGTTTATAAAGCACTGAATGGTTTAGGCCCAAAATACATTTCTGATCTTCTGCTAAATTATGAACCATCCAGATCTCTCAGGTCTTCAGGGACTGGTCAGCTTTCTGTCCCCAGAGTCAGAACTAAA
This sequence comes from Pseudochaenichthys georgianus, assembly GCF_902827115.2. Classification (NCBI taxonomy): domain Eukaryota; kingdom Metazoa; phylum Chordata; class Actinopteri; order Perciformes; family Channichthyidae; genus Pseudochaenichthys; species Pseudochaenichthys georgianus. The sequence continues at coordinate 2,691,947 of NC_047513.1, forward strand.
CATGGTAAAGCAGCGTTCAGTTGTTATGCCCCAAACATCTGGAACAAACTCCCAGAAACCTGCAGGTCCGCTGCAACTCTGACTACTTTTAAATCCAGGCTGAAGACTTTTCTTTTTGTCGCTGCTTTTAATTGAACTATTCATATCTTAGACTGCACTGTAACTTTTATCCATGTATTTTTTCTTTTAATGTTTATTTTATTAGCTTTTCTTTTTAATGACTGATTTTAAATGCCATTTTCTTAAAGTCTTTCATTTTTTGTAAAGCACTTTGAATTGCCTTGTGTTGAAAGGTGCTATATAAATAAACTTGCCTTGCCTTGTCAGTAAATAAGTGTTAAAATCACAAACTTGCCTTTTAGAGTCACATTCTACCAGTTGTAAAGTTTTCAGACAACAAACTGTATCTAAAAGTATCTTGGTAGCAGAAACAAAAGCAAAAATCAGTAAAGTCATCTAAAAAACATATATTTAAAAAAAGTAAAGTCAAGTCAAGTTATCAAAACTGCATTGTTTCATCGAAACAGTGTTAAAATCACAAACTCTCCATTTAATGTTTTATTCTTTAAGAAACTCAATTCATTACAAATCAATGAATATTTGACCAAGTTACAATGTTTTGCATCCAATTTTTTTCTCTCTAAGACTTCGTTCATTATATTTTGAAAAACTACACAGAGATTTTTATCAACATACAACTATTAAAACATACAACTCACTTTTTGTGAAATATTTCAACATACTTTACCTGTATCTGCTTTTCATTTTTGAAAGGTTCCAGGATATTTTGCACTTTGTGCATAAAACCTCTCATCTTTCTTGAAACTGACATACATTTGAGAAAAAAGACGTGCTGTCCTTTTTACAAACAAGTTATTTGTCTGCTTCTTCCTCGCCCGTGTCTCTTCCTTCAGCCATCACAACAATCAAGTCAGATCTTTCAAATTAATCCTCTACCTCTTCCTTTCCCCCACCCTAGGGTCCAGAGTCAAAACACCTTCCCCTCCAGACCCTCCCCCTTCTTTGATATCTGTTTCCTGTTTTATGGTCAGTCCCTGTGACTCTGTATCTGGCAGGTGTCCCCACACTGTTGGTTTAAACAAAAATAAGTAATCGTTCAGATAATTTAGTTCCTTTCTCACAGTATGGGTTTTAAAAAAGAAGAAGAATAGACATCATAATTATCAGACCCCAATGTTATATGTTGTTAGAAAACACTCGTGACCACCAGAACATAAACACAAAACATTTGGTCTATACTATATAATATACTATATACTAAACTACATACTATAATTTTTTCAAGATACTTTTGACATACTATACTAGTACTTTTAAAAAAATGTTTCGGACATTCTACACTGTGACTCTTTTTAAATTATATATATGAAATACTATACTATGATTTGTTCAACATACTGGTGTATACAATAACATTTTTCATATTTTGACTTCCTTCATGATATTTTCATAATATGTTATTCTTTTACCTCTTTTACACACTATACTATAACCATTTGGACACTATGTTATTTACTATTTACCTTTTTTATATTCGATATATTATTTGACTTTGTCTTTTATTAAGATATTTTCGACATACTGTTTAACACATTTTATAGTTATATGACTTTTTTTTGTTTGTTTTGTTGTTTCATAGTATTTTCGAACATAACATACAATGTTTCTTTTTCTTCTTAAAGAATATGTTTGGGTCGGATTAGACTTTAAAGGATAATGACAGTGTTAGAGGGGGAGATAGAGGGGATGACACGTGTAAAGTTAGCAGGCTGGATTTTAACCTGCGTCCATTGTAGCATACTTAACCTTACATTTTTCACGAGTTCTTTTAAATACTATATTATCTTTCTTTATTATAAATATATTGTTACTGTTTTCTTGTTGATGTTTTTTTATTTTTCGGCTTACGAGATTGTATTTCTTCCACATCTTATTTTATCACACTTTTTTCATATTTTCAACATACTTTTATTTAGTCTTTTTTCATACATAAATAAATATATATATTTTTTGGACATAATATATAATGACTAATTTCATTTTATTATTTTTTATGCTATACCATGACTTTTTTTGTATCTTATTTTTCTATACAATAATTCATTTGGACATAGCAGTGTCCTGGACTCAGACTCGAGTGCCGATTTTCAGGACTTGTGACTCGACTCGGACTCGCGCACTGATTGATGTGACTCGGACTTGGACTTGTGAATTCTCGCGCACGATGACATGGACTCGGACTCGTGAATTCTCGCGTACGATGACTTGGACTCGACTTGTACATTGACGCTCCGACTTGGACTCGAGCTAATTTTCTCTGGAGTCTGATGTCCTCTATCCTGGCTTGTGCACCTGCGAGGCGATTTCACGTACTGGGCCCCACTATTCCAGTCTAGAGATGTCTAGAGACACACCCCGCATCGTGCTGTATGCTTTCACACATTCTGCTTCCACATTGGAAAAGAGCAGCGCAAAATGCTCGTTAAGTGGAAACAATATTGAAGAGAAGGCTCCGTAACACATTACTCTAAGGATCGAGTTCAGACATATAGGCTGTCTTGAACACTATCATCACAGTAACGTGATCTAATCAATAAATAAAGATTCAGCTGATAAAACGAAAGCACAAGTACTTAACATGCAGAATGATGTCATTTTGCATGCTAAGTAGCCATATGCTTTCTGGAGCTTTAGATCTGGAGATTTAACCGGTAAAAGTTCCTTCAAAATAAGAATCCCGATCTTATTACTATCAAAATAAAAGTGCAAAACAAAAACTTTACCATAGGAAAATATTGGCATACAAATATAATCACTTATATTTAGAGCGAGCGAGAGAGAGAGAGAGAGAGAGAGAGAGAGAGAGAGAGAGAGAGAGAGAGAGAGAGAGAGAGAGAGAGAGAGAGAGATGCTCCTTTGAGAACCAGGGCAAAAAAGTGTTGCGCCCTAAACCCGGTGTTTATGCCAAAGGTTATTACAAGCTCCTTAGGTCGAGAGTGATAACTTTGGATGGCTTCTTTCCTCCTCCTCACACATCAGAGGAAGAAGCCGCATCTCATCTCCTCTGCCCCGTGAGCGCTAGCTTGCTATTTTACGCGCACGGCTGTTTGCGCCGTTCCCAGCGCCTGTTTGTGCATTACAGAGAGCGCCCACTAGGGCTGCCTCTGTCTGCACAACGGCTGTCACACTGGCTGTGTGAGGCTATGTCACAGGCGTATGTCTCCTCTGGGGTGGACCCCCCGGAGAACATCAGTGCGCACTCCACCAGAGGAATTTCATTCTCTACGGCCTTGCACGGAGGAATGTCAGTGGAAGACATTTGCACTGCTGCATCTTGGTCTTCCCCCTGATCATTTATTCAATTTGTATTGAGGGATGTCTCCCCTTCCTCTCTGACACGCTCTGTAGGCTACTGAGTGTCTTGTCAGAGTGAGTGACGTCAGGGATCCAGCTGTGCGCCTCTCTCCTGCCTGTCGCCATGCAGAGAGCGGCCCTTTTCCCCCTCTTTTTATCGCTGGACAAAGTATGACCTTCGTCTCTACTTTTTCACAGCGGCAGGTATGTATTGTTCCCAGCCTTCATCCCCTCATGGAGAATATTCATGTTATGCTATATTCCAGGGACGGTTATGCGGCATTCGCGTGGCGCAAAAGGCATGGGTTATTATCTGAGCAGGTGTGTCTGTGCTTCTAGTGCCGGGCGGACCCAGTGGGGCGCAGACTACATCATGCTTCACCCTCAACCCTCTAGCGATAGCCTTAGAGGGCGAAGCCATATACGAAACAGAACTGAGGTTACCTACTGTAACCCAGCTTCTATGAGTAATGGCGCAGCCCTCTAAGTGCTGGGCCCCACTGGCTCCACGAATAGCTGAAGAACAGTTATTTGTGTGGGAGCAGATTGTCGGGCCGCCTTCCTATTTATACCGGAAGTGAGTCTGAGGGTGGGCGTGGACTACAAGTGTTTTCAGTGCTGCACGGGTGCGCAGGGGATTACCCAATAGCGATAGCCTTACGGCCCGGCGTCGTGCGTTGAGCTTCAACGCTTCTGCCCATTCACTTTGAATGGGGTGACGTCACGCTTTGACGAACTGCATTGTGGTTCCGTCGCTTCGCTTTGCTCGCGTTGCTCGCTTCAAAACTTGAGCAATGTTCAACTTTTGAAGCTTTGACGGAAGCCTTAGCCAATCAAATAGGATCCTGAGGATCCTCAGGAAAAACAACCTGGAGGAGAAGCTCCTGGTGTCTTTCTACCGCTGCTCCATAGAGAGTGTGGTGGCATGTTGCCTAACCACGTGGTGTGCCAGCTGCTCAGAAGAGCACAGGAAAGCCCTTCAGAGGGTCCTCAACACGGCCCAGAAGGTCATCGGCTGCTCACTGCCTTCTCTGGAGGAGCTCTTCAGCCAACGTTGCCTCAACAGAGCAGGCAAAATAATTGCAGACTCTTCACGCCCTGGACACTTCCTGTTTGCTCCTCTGCCCTCCGGTAGACGCTACAGGTCAATCCAATCAAGAACAAACCCACTGAAAAACAGTTTCTACCCCAGAGCCATACGAGAACTGAACAGTTACAACTTCCAACTGCACTACTTTGTAATAGTTGTATTAACTTATGAACTGATCGACATCAGAGATGCAAAATATCATCCCTGTGTTTTTATATATTGTAAACTGTATTTAAACAATGTGCGGGCATGTCTGCATGTTGGTATGGATGTGTGAGCATGTTAATGTGTATATGTTTATATAGATATATTAGGAGACAGAAAGAAAAAGGGCTCACGTACTTGAAACCTGGCGCCATGTTGGCACAGCTCCCGGTGCGCAGCCAGATGCAGTATGGGTCACGGGAGGCCAGGCAGGCTCTGGAGAGAGAGGGGGGGGGGGGTAATAATGTTTATCTGGGTCAATAATATTTGTATCTGCTTTTCCAGTAGTCCATATTGATAAAATGAAACATTGAATTCTCAAATAATATGAAAAGGTATATTTGGACAACACTATATTTGAATAACACGTATTCCGACAGTCCAACAACAGGGTGGTGTCATACGCACTCTGAAACACAGTCTCCACCTTTCCGCTTTGCTGTAAGCCACCATCAATATAACTCAACATCTCATGCCGATGCTTAAAATGTAAAGCCAGGGTATTCTCCTCCACATGTTAAGATTTCATTATTTAAAATGAGAAAAAAGAAAGCCAAGGAAGTGGTTATACCACGGCAACATGTGACATGGCGATGAATATATGGATTAGTGTTGCACGGTGTACCGATACTTGAAAGGTACCGCGATACCCTGCCGTTAAAAACGGTACGATTCCTCCGTTTCATTAGTATCGGTACTTTAAGAATGACGGGGAAAAGTACTCCCGTGAAAAAGCGCCGTTTTAATAAGAGCCGTGTGTGTTCAGCGCTCTGCTTCCACTCCCTGCACTGCAGTCGTGCCTTCAGTCCCGCCCCTCTCAAGCACGCTCTAAGTCCCTCCCCTCTCTCGTGCACGCGGCCACGCGCTAGCTGCCAGAGCATGTGAGAAAACGAGAAGCATGGCTGCAAGTGGGAGTACAACTGCCGCTGCGCTTCGGCTTGTTGACAAAAAAGACGCCAGAAGTCTTTGAACGGGCCGTTCAGGTGTTCAGAGCAGAGCTCCCTGTCGGAGCGGCAGAGCGTGATGTGCACTGAAAAGTGTTTCTGTCGCAATATTATCGTTGAGCAAACTTAACTAGCAAACTAGCATCACTATCTGCTAACGTTAGCTTTAGCCTTCGTTTTCTATTAGTTTTTTTCATAGGCTATAAACGGAGGTGGTACAAGTATATATCTTGTACTTGAGTAAAAGTAGAAGTACCCAGGTCTTGTACTTGAGTTAAAGTAGAAGTACCAGAATGTAGGAACAATCCTGCAATCAAAATGTTCCTCAAATAAAAGTAAAAAAGTATTATCATCAAAATATAGTTAAAGTAGCGACAGTAAAAGTAGAAGCACCAGAGTGTAGGAATAGTCTGTTACAGTAAAAGTACTGCATTCAAAATGTTCCTCAACTAAAAGTATTAAAGTAGCGACAGTAAAAGTAGTCATTGTGCAGATTGGTCCATTTCAGAATAATATATATATATGTTTTATAATGATTGATCATGAAAGTGTTCTCAAAGCTGGTGGAGGTGCAGCTAGTCTGAAGTACTTTGTAGACTGCAGGGTAGCTGGAGGATTTACTCCAGGTGGAACTAAAGTCTGATTTAAGTATTGATTATATTTCACATCATTCATCCACATCTGTAAAGTAACTAAAGGTATTAATACATGTAGTGGAGTAAAAGTACACCATGTACCTCTGAACTGTAGTGGAGTACAAAGTAGCAAAAGAAACATTGAAATACTTAAATAAAGTACAAGTATCTCAAAATTGTACCCAAGTAGTACTTGTTGAGTTTATGAACTTAGTTACTTTACACCAGTGGCTATAAAGATAGAAAGACTAAGCACAGAGGCATGACAATACATTTTCAAAATGCTCAACAGTGCTGCCAAAATGTTAAACTCACTGCTACACAATTAAAATAAATGCTTTTATATATATTTATATTAGATGTGACTCTTTGGTGTTTCTGTTCTTAGTGACACTGCTGCTTTAGTTGTTCTGACTGCTAAAATCATCTGTTATTCCTAATTTTAAAGCCGATATTCCGTGTTTCCCCTTTTTTAAGAAAAGTATCGAAAAAGAATCGGAATCGCAATTCTTGACTTGGTATCGGTATCGAAACCAAAATGTTGGTATCGTGACAACACTAATATGGATACATGATACTAATCGGTAACACATTGTTTGACTTGAAAATTATAATATGTGATGGAACGTTATCCCAATTGCTCAAGTTAGATCATGTTTCAATCGGCCTAGGTGGTCATGCGATGGCTTTTCTCCCCTGGTCCCCGTTTGGTAACCATGGGTTCTTACGGGAAATAAAGTGATTGCAGGTAGTGGTGGTAACAATTTCGATTTTGAATTCGGAAATCAATCGTAATGGGCTTTCATTTTCCGTTCAGGTATCAAATGCAGGATCTACAATTCTCCCAGTGTTTTATAATGTCAAATGCAAACAACAGAGGTCATGGAGAAACAACAGAGGTCATGGAGAAACAACAGATCGGAACAATTCTCCGTGGCTACATTTTGCATTCCATGTGAGTTATGAAAGGAACCGACACGCATCCAGGACTTCATGGCTTTCTGCAGATGAGTCCTTGCTGCTCTTCTTGTTTCCTGTGTAACACTTTCTTGCATGGGGAAATGGAATTGAAGTCATTGTTGATACATTTTAAATAAATACTTGGAAGTTGACCATATGGCTTTAGTGTGGTACATACCACAAATCATATGGCGGATATCAGCTTGATGCCATTAAGGCCCATCTTTTTAAATGTATACATGACAGTTGTCAGGGCATAACTCCACTAAAGTGTTGATGTGTATAAATCAAGACTCAAACCACGACATAGTCATGGCTGGAAAAACAATGTTTGAATCCAAATTATAATTGGTTCGCCACCATAATATTGATATGTGTGTCCCCCCAGGACACCCTGTCCTCACTGCCCCTCCAGAGCAAATCTAAGCCCAGTCTCAAGACCTTATTAGTGGCAGTCCAATCCAAGTCCAGTCTCTAGTAGTTTGGGTCAAGTTTAAATCCACGCTGACAGGTCCGATATATGTGTTGAATAATAAGAGACAAGGCACAAGATCTTTAGGGTTACTCCAGATCAAGCCAGCAATGATTGGTCTGTTTAGGTTTTATGTTTACCCTAATGTTGTGAGATCAAGTACAGACCTCAGAGCATAAGGCTGCGTGAGAGCAGCTGCTGCGTGTGGACTCACCTCCTACAGGCTCCATGCTGGCTGCAGCGGCTGAGCGGCACTCGGATCACACAGCTGCTGAACGCCACGAACAACGCATGGCGCTCCTTATCCAGCTCCAGAGCCAGTACCCTTCTGTCCTCCTGACCCTGAACATTACACCTACACACACACACACACACACACACACACACACACACACACACACACACACACACACACACACACACACACACACACATCATGTAAAGCCGTCTTCAGCAGAAGAGCAGTATGAGAATAATGTCCGATGTGCTCAGATCTTACTTGGATGGATTGTAGACATGTATGTCCTCCAGCAGTTTGGATCCGAAGCTGTCGTTCGGATGTGTGCTGGTCAGAAGCTTCAGGACTCTGCCATCGTCTGAACCCAGGAACATTACTGTGTGGTCCTTGTACGGCCCGGCAGACACATCCACCACTATCTGGCTCAGCTTGGACCTTGAAGTAAAACAAAGGATGCTCAGTGATCTGTGAGGAAAAGCCTCCTTTTGCCAAAACAAAGTGGCTAAATGTGTGATTTCAAAGACTTCCATAAAAACAACGTCTCTACCCCTTTATTATTCAAATGTACCACACTAGTACACCCAGATGCAACACCTCCCCTCCTACAATAACATGTATTTAAAGTGGCCTTATTTAGCTTTTTGCATACATTATATTTAATCGGAGGCTTATCCAGCGGGAGTGCATTGACCATGAAGACAAAAACTCAAAATCAAGAATCCTGCAGGTTCATTTGCAATCTATGAGCTCAACCTATCTCTATGTCATGTGTATTTATTTGCACATCTCAAAAACATTCTCTTGCACCATTTTAATTGTTTTATGTCCTTTATATATTCCCAAACCCGAACCCGTTGCATTGTTGGAAGAGCCTCTGACTTACGTTTTTCATTGCCATATCTACACTGTAGCTACTGTCACACACTATTGTTGTTTACATGACAATAAAGCCTTGAATCTTGCAAAAAACAGAATAAGTGCTTCTGCATTTTCTTCATTTAAAGCCAAACCTTTGTAAGTGCTGCCTAAAGAAAGAAAAAGTTGTGTGTCCCACTTAAATTAAGCAGCGGAGCTGCTAGCAGAGACAGAACGCTAACAACAGCAGCAACATGAACTCCCCTCACAGTTGTTGTGAATGTGGAATCTAACTATACAGATAATATGGTTTTTTTAACCACAATGGAAACATGTTTATTTCTGCTCAACAGTCTGGACGTTTATCGTGGGGGTTCATGGAAATTGCTCCCTTCTGCAGTCTCCTACTACCGGCCTCTAAATGAACTGCAGTGTGTGGCCCTTCCTTAGGGCTTCACGGCTTGGCCCCAGAGTTTGCTGCTGTGAAGCTTTTGATGAAGTTGCTGACACAGCTCTTGCCTCGGCTAAGTTACTAGCTAGCACTAGAAATATTGAGATGCTTTTTTCACAACACACTGAAATATGTTCAAGTGTCGAGGACCTCGAGGTGTGTGTATTGTTAGAAGCTGTAATATTATGGCAGCTATCAGCTTGCGCTTTGCTGTCTTCCCAGTGAGCTGAATCAGGGTAATGTCAATGTCTAGTGATTCATGTGAAACCTGTAAGTAAGCTTTATTACCTGTGGATTTGTTATGTTTGAAACCAACAATGTAGCTACTACTGGGTGAAGTGTGAAGCTGTTGTTTAAGCTGAATTGCAAACACAGTGCTATATAAATATAGAGATGTTTTTTTATCACTTTAGTGGCTAATCCTGGTGTCATTTTTCAGAAACCACATCAGATTAGGTGTCCAACACACATTTAGAAAAAAATCACACACAGAGATACTGATACAGTAGGTTCCACTTGAAAAGTGTTATTTTTAATTATATAATTATGATTTATCAGCAATAAACTATGGTTGACTCCAGAAAACAAATAATTCCAAAACCCACATATGATTATTGTGAAGCCAAGCTCTCAGCCGGTGGAGCCTCACGTCACTCATTCGTAAGAGCTGCCCATTATCAGAACATACATTTCTAAACATTTCGGTTCGGTACGTACCTCGGTTTTTTGATCACGGTTCGGTTCGGTACGTTTTCGGTACAGCAGAATTTTTTTTCACAAATCATATATAGGCTATATATATATATTTTTTAATTATTATTAAACTGAATAATGTATTCACTCAAATAAATACAAAATATAATAAAATAAACATTAAGGTGCAGCATTTCGATGAACTGAAATAATCTGTATTTGAACTTTACTGTACTAGTACTCACAAAACATAAACTATTACTTTTGGGTTTTTAATGATTATTAAACTATGAATATTCACTCAAATAAATACAAAATATAATAAAATGAACATTAAGGTGCAGCTTTTCGATGAACTGAAATGATCTGTATTTGAACTGTACTGTTCTAGCACCTAAGCAGCCAGCTTGACATCAGGACTTGCTTGTCATTGTATTTTCATGTTTTTTTAAAGAAAGATGAACTTGTCCACATTGCTTGCCGAAAGGGCAGATCAGCTGGCACCAATGTCTCCTGCTGTGGAGAACACCCTCTCTAGGGACAGAGGTAGTAGCAGATACAGTCAGGTAGCGCTTTGCTAACATGGCAACATAAGGATACTTGGCGTTTGTAATAGCTTTGGCTCGGTCTGAACTTTCTGCGAGTGGTGGAGGCTTAAATGCTAGTGGGCAGGGGCGGACTGGGACTAAAATTCAGCCCTGAAAACTGACCCAGTCCGGCCACATGAAATGTCAAATGTTAGAAATCCGCTGTTTATTATTTAAAGTTTTACGTCCGATTTGCTCCTTTTTTCCTCTCTGTACACAGCTCCAGTTTGGGCATTGGCCTGTCATCAGATTTCATTTTTAGTTGCTGCTGTAGCGGAAGTTTAGTAAAATGATTTTTGATGAAATACACCAAATCTCCACCCTCCATAATTGCACTTGCCTCAGTTGCTTGCTACTTTTTAAGGGTGGTTACAGTACGAACTGAAGTTGATGCGATTTGATAGGATTGTGTGGCATGACGTGAGCCTCATCTGATTGGTCAATCCCTCCATTTTTTTTCACCAAGGGAAGCCAATTTCGACTGGCCTCCTCTCGTAACAGTGTGCAATCTACTGTTTCACGATAACATCTAGAGGGGCGCTGTTTCACTCTTTGTAAAATACTCAATGAGAATGGGGGAGACGGACCGGCAGAATAATTACCTAAACTAAACAAAGTGTTTTTATTTATTTATTAAAATTATAACTACAATCCAAAAAAACTGGGGAAGCCTGGCTTCCCTTGGCCTCCAGGAGAAAACACCACTGAGTTCAAGGGATAATTCTCACCCACCTCTTGCTCTTGCCCTGCTTGTATACGTGCCAGTTACTCTGTCCCTCAACATGAACGCAGGAGGCTGGCTGTATATCTGAACTCGCGCCCTCATCATTCTCTTCATCATCTTGCACTTGTTCTAAACTGCTGCCAAAAAGGTCTGTCAATGTGCGACATTTATATGCTTCACCTGCGAGTGACTTCACCTTTTTTTCTCTTGCCTTCTCGGCCCACCTTTTTCTTTTCGTTTTCTTTGATTTTTATCCATGTGTTTTCATTCTCCCTGTCTGCCGCGGCGTCTTCTCTTCGTGTGGCCGGTCTTTTTTCTTCTTCGTGTGTGATTATTTGACAGATAAGAACCACACAACTGCATTAGTGACCGCTGTCGCCCTCTGTCGGCCGTCAGCGCAACTTAAATGATGACGTTAAACAAAAAAAATGTAAAGGGCCGGCCGGCCCAACGGCCCTTGACGACCGGCCGTTCTGTGGTTCTCCAGATTCTACAGATGGCCAGTCCGCCCCTGCTAGTGGGAGTTGGGTTTGCACTTCAGTCTATTTTCTTTTGGTACCGGTGATATTCACGTTCGGTGATGCCTTTTCAAGAGTGTGCAAGTTTGATGTATTGCCAGCCGTGTAACCAATTTTAGTTGAACAATGCCGACAGACAGCTTTGGTTCGGTCCACCTGTCTTTGTCCGTCATCCTTGTACGTAACTGCAAAACCAAAATGTTCCCAAACCGGAGAATTCAATGATGCTGGAGGATTTTCGAGCTCAACTTTATCTGCGTTCGCCATTAATTTTTGACAGTTCCTCAAATTACTGACTACATTTGAACGCATCCCTCTGACCAGCTCTCATAGTATGCCTCTCATCCAATGAAATGACCTGCTCGCTCTATGACGCGTTGAACCCAATGTGAGCAAATTACTCTGAATGCTGCGACGCAGCACCTGCGATTACTTCTAAAAAGTTGTTCACGTTCTCAATTTTTTACGTTTAACGTTATATTCGTTCGGTACACTTCGGTACACACGTGTACCGAACCGAAGGGCCCGTACCGAATAATTTCGGTACGGGTACGTGTACCGTTACGTCCCTAATTTCTATTGAATATATGTCATCTTAACAAATATATACAGTATAGAGCTGCGGTTCCCAACCTTTTTCAACTCAGGGCCCACTTAAGAATCAACTTTTTTTTTTCGCGGCCCACATTACACCATAAACAATACGGAGGCTAAATAAAGTTCTGATTGGTCAATTCAGAACATGTGACACGTTGTAAATCCAGTAGAACAGACCACTGTCAAGGACTGTAATGATCGGTGCTAAGGAGGATCAAGAAAGAGAAAGGAAAAGAGGTTCAAATAAAAAAATCGTAATCATGAAAATGTTTCCACACAAATCCTAATGTTTTGAAAATTATTTGGCGGCAAATATTGAATTTACATTTACACCCTTTAATATTTTATTTGGGCTTTTAGATGAAGACCGCACACAGTTAATAAATACAACTATTCTTCTGGCTTAAAAGTCAATCAGAGTAATCTTAATTTAAGGTGTTTAGAGTAGATTAAAAATACAATTTCGTTTTGAAAATAATTATTGCCACAAAAAATCAAAGGCTCATCACACCATGACATGAGAAATAATTAGCTCTAACGAAGAGTGCGATTAAAGGAACAATACATATGCTTGCCATGTTGTGTTTTTGGTGGTATTCAACCTATTTTTGTTTGTGAAATGTGGAAGTGGTCCTACTGACTGTATCTTTCTTTATTCTATTTTTGTTTTGTTGTTGTCTGAGATGGGAATTTCATCTCCTATATGTTATTGTTATGTCCATGTTTGTGTCTTTAGCCTGTACAACATTCTTTTTTAATTAAAATTAAATTATTTGGCGGCCCACTTGCAATGCCTTTGCGGACCACTTGGGGGCCGCGGCCCACAGGTTGGGAACCGCTGGTTTAGAGTATTAAGTCATACTGTATTTCAAAAACATATCTCTAAGATATGCTTATCATAAATCAAAAGCTATAAATGGCTTCAATGACACGTGTGTTTAATGTTACATAGGTGGGTGTGTTTAGTTTAAGGTGCTAGTGAAACAATGAAATACAAAAAGTCCAGTTAGTTTAGTTAGTGACAATTAATGAGAGAAGAACACTGCTGGGGTTCTCCTTAACGACCTGCATGCTGCACATTATACCGTTTGTTACACACTTACTTACTTAAAAAAGGCCACAAGTTGACTCAGGATATTCGATATTCAATTTGATTGCTTTACTTCCACTAAGTAAAAAATGTTCCCTGCTACTGCATAGCAGTATGAATTTATATATTAAAAAGAAATCCATGGTGGATGATTTTATGGCATTAGCTGACATTAAATTGATGGAAATTCTTAGTTTGGATTGATATGACTGCACGTGGACCCGTGATTACACTGACTTTAGAAACCGTCTGCTGTCAAGAGACGAATCAGATTTAACTTGAACTCAGCCTTAATAAAACCAAAACATGGAAATGTGCAGCAAAGAAACTGCGTGTGTGTGTTTTTGTTTGTTTGTGTGTGTGTGAGTGTGTGTGTGTGTGTGTGTGTGTGTGTGTGTGTGTGTGTGTGTGTGTGTGTGTGTGTGTGTGTGTGTGTGTGTGTGTGTGTGTGTGTGTGTGTGTGTGTGTGTGTGTGTGTGTGTGTGTGTGTGTGTGTGTGTGTGCTTGCGTGCGTGCGTGCGTGCGTGCGTGCGTGTGTGTGTGTGTGTGTGTGTGTGTGTGTGTGTGTGTGTGTGTGTGTGTGTGTGTGTGTGTGTTACCTGCTCGAAGTCCTGGTGAAACAGGGCCGGTGGTTCACAGATGGAACGGCTTCGTCCATCAGAGGGTACGACTTGATAAACATCAGCATCTCGTCTGGTAACTGAACCGATGATTTGTAGTCCACAGCCGGACCATCACCGGTACATGTACCGGGCCTGGAAACAACGAAAACAAAAAGTCATTCAAGATGTGTTGTTGTTGAAATGCGGCTATAAACAACCAATCTGCTTCTGTAAGCTGTAAGGATGGTTATTTCATATATTGATGCGAGTAATCGCCAATGACGCCGCGGTCAGTAACACAAGGTAAATGTCTGCTTTTGTGCCTGAACGCACCATTACGTGTGTGTGTGTGTGTGTGTGTGTGTGTGTGTGTGTGTGTGTGTGTGTGTGTGTGTGTGTGTGTGTGTGTGTGTGTGTGTGTGTGTGTGTGGTGTGTGTGTGTGTGTGTGTGTGTGTGTGTGTGTGTGTGTGTGTGTGTGTGTGTGTGTGTGTGTGTGTGTGTGTGTGTGTGTGTGTGTGTGTGTGTGTGTGTGTGTGTGTGTGTGTGTGTGTGTGTGTGTGTGTGTGTGTGTGTGTGTGTGTGTGAACCATGTTTTAAAGCGTTCTAGGTTGGGAGGACCCTGAGTTTGCCCCCAGTGAAAGGGTGGTCCCACCTGGGTCTGGGAACCTGCTCCTCAGGGACTGGAGTCCAGGAGGAGTCGCTGGTCCGCTGCTCCTTGAACTTCCCATCGAAGACGCTCTCGATGTCGTCCATGTAGAACGCACAGACTGCTGAGCCAGGAATACTGCAGAGAACGTCATGGAGAAGTATTTAGCTGCAAATAATGTATTGTGAGAACAACGCACATTAACTGATTTAATTTTAAATGAGTGATAAGTATCAGACCAAACTTAGATAATATAACTTAAAATAAACCAAAACCAACAAACTCAATTTCGGAGACTCCGAAGATCTGAAGACAACAACATAACAACACAACAACACAACAATAGACTGACAAGATCTCTGCTGAGTTTCTGACTCTTTGCACAATCCTAACATGATATCATCCAGAGAGCAACTAAGCCAACCTGATCTCACCAGAATGCGTGACTCCACCACGACTCCTTAACACCACAATGCGTGGTGGAGTCATGAACTTTGTTACATTTGCGTGTCGGCACCACGCAAACAAGCCCAATGTAAAGTGAATGAGGCTCCTTTGTCGTGGTGCACACACGCATTTCTACAACGTCCCGCAGTGAGCTTTTATTCTATACAACGTTTTTAAAATCTACTTTATAACTTGTAGTAACTCACGGGAGGCTTCTTTTATTTTATTTGTATTCATAATAATTTTTATCTTTCATCAGAATGTATTATGGTGCATTATTTACGAATTGTTGTTCTCAAAAAACAGTGTATTGTGTGTAATACAACTGGGATTTTTATGAAATGAGGCCAGAGCTTCAGCTGTGTCAAATAGATTGTTCCCTTTAGTTAACGTTTTTTAAAAGAACATTATATTCCTATTTGATCATGTCCCCTTTATTGTATTACGGAGAGCAATGTGAGCGTCCATTCCCATTGGATAACGGAGGATTTTACACCCGGAAGTAAGTATTCTCTTTACTGTCGATTGATTTTACAGTGTTATCTGCACGACTCATCAACTCAAAAACACCAGATTATCCTTGTTGATTACACAACATTGATTGGTTTAAATTGTGTGAAATGCTTTTGTAATTTTCCCCTTCGATTCGGAGAAACAAACATTTGTTCAGTTTAGGATGGCCGAAGACACTACACTACCCAGAATCCTCAGCTATCGTTTGGGACTACACCATGTGCTTTGCTTGACAATGTTGAAGTTTACGCTGAGCCACAAACAGCATTTTGAAATGGAATGAAACCCATCGACGGCACACTATTCAAAACAGGAATCGAACGTCTCCTCCCCCCCCCCCTCCCCCCCTTAGGTCACAGGCTCCTCCAACAGTGCAACACAATAAAACAGATACACAGAAAAAATAGTGCAAGTCAATACAAAAAGAAAAATAGTAAAAAGTGAAATAGTGCAATAAGAGTCTATACAAGGGATTGGAATATGATATATTAGACAAATCATTTCTAAGTAGCAGCCAGATGAATGCTATGGATGTTATTTCAAAGTTCAGGTGTGTAATAGTCTTATGGCCTGTGGGATGAAACTGTCCCTGAGTCTGGTGGTTTTAGTCCGGATGTAAGATAAAATAAGATAAGATAAGATGGTACTTTATTGATCCCAATTTGGGACATTGTTTTTGTTGCAGCAGCATAAAAGACAAGGCATTTTACAATAAAACAAAACCACAAATAAACAAGAATAGAAAAAAAAGAAAATAGAAAATATAGGCTACGTGTTGAAATAGAAAATATACATGTAGATATTATATATGCAAATATACATATTCAAAAATATATGACAATGGAATATGGAATATCACATATTGAACAGATTATATATGTGTAAAATGTACAGCGAAGTTGTATTAGAGAAACTATGGAGCAGAGAGTTCTCTTCCAGCCAGAGGTGATTTATTGCACAGAGTTATTGCAATGGGCAGGAATGTGTTCCTGTATCGGTCCTTGTGACAGCGGAGCTGCAGCAGTCTGTTGGAGAAGGAGCTCCGTTGACTGTCCAGCTGCAGGTGGAGAGGATGGGTGGGTTATCCATCATGGACAACAGCCTGTGCAGTGTCCTCCTCTCCACCACAGCTTCAAAGGGGTCCAGCTTTATGCCGATGACAGACCCAGCTTTCCTGATCACTTTATTGATCCTGCTGGTGTCACCGGCTCTGATGCTGCCCCCCCCAGCAGACCGCAGCAAAGAAGAGTGCACTGGCCACAACAGACTAGAAGATCTCCAGCATCTTGCTGCACACGTGGAAGGATCTCAGCTTCCTCAGAAAATAGAGTCTGCTCATCCCCTTCTTGTACACAGCGTCAGTGTTGATCCTCCAGTTCAGCCCATAAGTGCACTCCCAGGTGCTATAGTCCTCCACAACAGCCACATCCTCTCCTAGAATGCGGCTGTTGTGCCAGACGGCAGCAGACAGAACAGTTTGTGGCTGGGGTGATGGGGGTCTTTTATAATCCTGAGGGCTTTCTTTAAGGTTAACCTGGTAACATTATTACTACATTTATTTTAGTTACTTTACAGATTCTGATAAATGATGTGAAATATAAACAACCCTTAAAGCAGACTTTAGTTACACCTGAGTAAAATTCAGGGAAGGTGATTGTCAAGTGCCAACAATCAGGAGAGATATTTGATTGGAGGACTGGCTTATCTATAGCCAGTTGAGTAGCACTTGAAATGTTTTGGCTCTATGAAACCTGATGTACTTTATGATTCTGTTTTCTTCAAGCTTGTATTTTGTTGGTCGAACGCACTTATTGTAAGTCGCTTTGGATAAAAGCGTCAGCTAAATGCAATGTAATGTCATGTAATGATTGTTGGTGCTTGAGAAGACTAAATATGTATCTGCAGATCCCTATAAAGTATATACACTACTCGTTATTCTCTACAAATAGTTAATTAAAAACTGTATATAATTGCTATTTTGGACATCCCTTTTCAAGATTTCAATATTACTCTAAACGTGTAATAACGTGCTTTAACCAGTAGGTGGTTTGGGTTTAAAAACATAGGTTAAAAAGCTGTCAAGTTTACAGTGTTAACAAAATAAAATATACTGCTGTTTCTGGTTTAGTTTACGACGGATATATTTAGTTATTGTTTTGATATTTGTAACACAAAAGCGATGGAAAAAACCCACAGCAACACAGAAAAGATGGTCTTAACATGACCCAGTCGTCTAGTAGTTAATAAAAAAACAATAATATCAAAACAAATTATTACGACTAACTTTATTGTGAA
Source organism: Pseudochaenichthys georgianus (assembly GCF_902827115.2). Classification (NCBI taxonomy): domain Eukaryota; kingdom Metazoa; phylum Chordata; class Actinopteri; order Perciformes; family Channichthyidae; genus Pseudochaenichthys; species Pseudochaenichthys georgianus. The sequence goes on from NC_047513.1 coordinate 2,709,884, forward strand.
ATTAAAACTGAACGGTAAAAGAATAGTTTCCGGTGTATTCTGATGCCCGATCTCTGTAGATAAATACAAATACAGAGCTACGATAGATGTGTAATATTTAATGCAGCCAAACCATTTATTCCAATGCATTCATGTGATGACTTTCAAAGAGTAAAGCAAGCACTGCTGAATAAAGTATGATTTATCTTTTACGAAACGTTTTTTTCATATGGAATGCAGTCAACCAATCACAGAGCTTGAGGCAACGCAGACAATAGCTGAGGATTCTGGGTAGTGTAGTGTCTTCGGCCATCCTAAACTGAACAACTATTTGTTTCTCCGAAAAAGCATTGTACACAATTTAAACCAATCAATGTTGTGTAATCAACAAGGATAATCTGGTGTTTTTGAGTTGATGAGTCGTGCAGATAACACTGTAAAATCAATCGACAGTAAAGAGAATACTTACTTCCGGGGTAAAATCCTCCGTTATCCAATGGGAATGGATGCTCACATTGCTCTCCGTAATACAATAAAGGGGACATTATCAAATCGAAATATAATGTTCTTTTAAAAAACGTTAACTAAAGGGAACAATCTATTTGACACAGCTGAAGCTCTGGCCTTCCTTAAAAACTAACTAATTTAATAAAAATCACAGTTGTATTACCCACAATGCACTGTTTTTTGAGACCAACAATTCGTAACTAATGCACCATAATACATTCTGACGAAAAATAAAAATTATTATGAATACAAATAAAATAAAAGAAGCCTCCCGTGAGTTACTACAAGCTATAAAGTAGATTTTAAAAACGTTGTATAGAATAAAAGCTCCCTTCAGGACGTTGTAGAAATGCGTGTGTGCACCACGACAAAAGAGCCTCATTCACTTTACATTGGGCTTGTTTGCGTGGTGCAGACACGTAAATGTAACAAAGTTGGTGACTCCACCACGCATTGTGGTGTTAAGGAGTCGTGGTGGAGTCACGCATTCTGGTGAGATCAGGTTGAACTAAGCGATTGTTCTGAGAGAACAGAACTCTTAACTCTTGTCACCACTTTTAAAAAATGTCCTCACTCTTCAGGTGTTAGCCTGAAAGTGGTCCTCACAGAGTTGGCCCTCATGTTACCTGTTATCCTGCGTGGTGAAGACCCCCACCACAGCGGGCCTCTGGTTAATCTGCAGCACGTTGGTGAGGGACTGAAGAATGTCGAAGTAGAAGAACGAATCTCCAGGAACCGAGCAGTTCAGACGAGCCTGCACACACACACACACACACACACACACACGCACGCACACACACACAGTTCAATTGGCTTCACATTGTGACATTCATTTTCCTGACATCAGAGAACGTGCCCTTCAGTCATTTTATTAAAAGGGAATTCACCTTGAGAAAAGAAGTCCAGTATCTTTCCAGAACTCTGGGAGATCCTCCATTATCGTTCTTACAGACCCGGGTGACTCGAGAGAACACCACCTGGAGAGAGAGAGGGAGGGAGAGCTCTGAGAGGTGCCGCTCTAGATTCCACATTGAAAAATCCAGCTTGTAGTATGCATACAACTAGGGAATAATGATTTGTCACAACTTTGCGCAGGTGTGTGAGCAAGCGGTTCTAAAGGTGCAAAGGATTGTGGATCTAAAAGAACGTTTTCCCATTACATTGGGAAGGAAACGTCTGTAAAGCGTATACATCTTTTTAGGTAAATCTACTTCCCAGAATGGAAACTTGAATAGCCCTTATTTATATAATTGGGGCTGTAAGAAAATAAAATCAATATTATGTGCTGTAACTTTAAATGAATACACTGTTCTTATTTAAAGCTGCTTTATTCTGAAAACCGGATGTTCACACACTCGACTTCCAGTTTTCCCGAGTAAATATCGTCAACTTCAGGTTAGCATTAGCATGTAGCTAATATTATGTTTTGCATACGTGAATTTAAAGAGTATTCACATTGTCTTTAACCCTCACTTATTAGGGAATGTTTAAAATGGCCAACAGATATTAGAATATTGTAAAACTAACATCAGAAAAAGACAGGACGTGTCTTGGACCCGCCCCTCCCCGCCAACCAATGAGAGAAGAGTTCCGAGGAGAACATGTGATGCACACAGGATATCGGTGTCTTGCTCTGATCCCATGCCGAAGGGGGGAGAGCAACAGCTGTTCACCATTCTAGCAATTTAATTGTATCATCGTATCATTGTTTAATTAAACGCTGTTAACTTGTAGATAAGCTTCCTGGACTCTTTTCAGCTAATCTTGCGCTCAGGGCTAAAATAACATACAGGGTCTAAAAAATGTATTCTGAATATAGAGTTATTCATTTATTTGAATGAGCCAACACGTGAATGGATACAATGGATTGGAGGCGGGGCTTAAGTCAAAGTGTCCTTTTTGTCAATCTTCTGTTTGTGTGATACAGACAGGGAAAACAAAATGCTGTTTCTCACAATCCAGAAGAATAAAATAAAAATATATACAAAAGATATACTGAACAAAAATATAAGCTGTGGAGGTTCCATATTCCATAGACCGGCCTTTATGAGGATTTTCCCTTTGAACTCTACCGGAAGAGGTTTTAATGAAAATGGAAAAATGCTAACCGGTGCATTAACCTGTTAAGCCCCGAGCCTGTTTTTCAGGTCTCAGGCTCGAAAATGACATTCCCAGAACAAATGACCATATCTTCCCTTCTAAAAAGGGGGAAATTAATAATCTTTTTTCTCAAAGTAATGATAAACCTGTGAGTTGAATGTAGAAAAGTCAGAATCAATATAGATGTTTTTTATTTTAAATAAAATTCAGATTGAACATAGTACAAACATGTAAATGATAGTGTCCGTCCAGAAATTATTTTGTACTTATAGTGAAAACCACCCTTGGATGATGGGTTAGTAGACTAAAAGCTTTAGGAATCCAAAGTACAACATATAATAAGTACCCTGTATCAAGATTGATGCAAAACAAGTGACATTTGACCTTTTTGGGGAGGTTTAGAAGAAAAAAAAACTCCACCTCTGGGGAAATGGGCGTTTTGATGATTGACATCTCTTTTGAACCGTTAAAGCCAATAGAAACGAAGGGGAATTTCCACATACACACCAACGTTACCATTGCACACGCAGTTTGCCCAAAGCGAAAGCTATCTTACGCTCTGAAATCTGAAAACTTAAAACTAGGTTTATTGCTCATGGATTATCAGAAATCATTTCAAAGTGACACAGACACATTGGATTAACCTATGGATTAACCTTCAGCAGCCTTTTTTATCGTTTTAATGCCATTGAAGACAACTTTTGATCAGACAACAACAAAGGTAAACAATATTGCCGTGTTTGCTACCTAATGCCACGTGTTGTGTTATCATTTTGCGAGTTCTTATCATGGAGTGATGATATAGATGCCTATCGATTCTGTGTACTCTCACGATGCTAGTCAATGGATTTGCATTTACGATAAGTAAAAAGGGTTTTATGAGTGAGTTATATGCTAACGGCGTTAGCATTTTCAGGGCTCAGGGCTAATTCAGAGGCTCAGCGTTAGTCTTGTGTTTTTTTTTACTAAAAATGGTTCATATTGTCACTACCCGATCCGTCCCCCTGCCCGATCTGTACTGCGCATGTGCGAGATGGTCCGCCATATTGGACAACTCCGGACGGCATGTCAAGTAGGACACTTGACACAGTGGCTTTTGGCAAAGCTGAAAGAGAAAACTCGAGAGAGATGAGTTATTGTTATTACAACGTGACTTCTGAATAAATATTTACTGTGAATGTATGCAAAAATGTATGGCATATAGCTGTCTAACAGAAGTTAAAGGTGGGGTAGGTAAGTTTCAGAAACCGGCTCGAGATACACTTTTTGTTATATTCCATGGAATGCTCTTAACATCCCGATAGCAATGAATATCTGAAGTGCTTTGACAAAAAAATCCATAAAAAAATGTCATCTGTGGAAGCCGTAATACTGGAAAAAGTACAACTGCCGCCCTGTCTGTCAGCCTTCCATCTCGTGCACGCACAAATGTATCTCGTGCCCTCATTAGGCGTGCCGTCATTGGGCGTGCATTGCAGCAGTATTTCAATGACTCGCCAGCAACAGGCGGCCACTTTCACCAGTCTGCTGACGTCATGTGTGCGTTCATGTGTGTTGGAGGAGGTGCTCTGTAAGGAAGTCTGAAGGAAGGGGCGGCAGTGTTGCCAACTCGGCGACTTTGTCGTTAAATTCGGCGGCTTTCCAAACCCTCCGGCTACTTATTTTTGTCAAAAGCGACTAACGACTAATCTAACGACTTGTAATGGTGTTATTAGGGACTTTTCTGGTGTTTGGAGACTCACGTATTGTTCTGCAGTTAACGAGCTGCCGTGAGCCCCTCAGCCCTCCCATAGTACTGACGGGCGCTCAGACTCACAGTTGCCTCCCGCAGCAGCTCAGCTGCAGTCAGAGGAGAGAGGAGACAGCCACACTCTCCCGTCACCTCGTCCACTGTGTGTGTGCCTCTCTGTGACAAGCTAAACATCCACGTAGGTCATAATGTCACAGTCTAAACTGTATTCACAAAAGTACAGAAAGGAGTGGAAATCAAACCCTGAGTTTAAAGGATGGTTGAAGCCATTTATTGGAGATGACACACAGGCATACTATACGGCCTTTATTGTAAGGGAGATTTCTACTAAAAACTACTAAAACTATTTCTACTTTTTCTAATAGAGACATTTCTGATCTACTGTCGTCTGGATTTACTCTGGTGGTTTCAAGTTTTAATCCTTGAAGGAGATGGAACGTTTTTTTTACCGCGAGTCCGTGATATGCAAATTAGGCGATGACGTCATTTAGGGACTTCTGGCGACTTTTCGGACAGCCAATAGCTACTTTCCTTACTATGGAGTTGGCAACACTGAGGGGCGGATTCTTTTCGGCTGTGTACTTTCAAATTGTAGTGCACTCGAGCCGGTTTCTGAAACTTACCTACCCCACCTTTAAATCCATTTCTCACTTATTCTGACAATGTACTTAACCCCAAATAAAAGAACCCAATAAAAAGAGTTGTTAAATAATAGTGAATTCTCCGGTGGCCCTGAAGTGCAAGACACCACAGCATTTCACAAAACGCTACAGCATTTCAAAAAACACTACAGCATTTCAGAAAACACTACAGCATTTCAGAAAACACCACAGCATTTCAGAAAACGCTACAGCATTTCAGAAAACACTACAGCATTTCAGAAAACACTACAGCATTTCAGAAAACACTACAGCATTTCAGAAAACACCACAGCATTTCAGAAAACACTACAGCATTTCAGAAAACACAATGATATTTCACATTGGACGGAAAGGGTATTCCTTAGGGAGAACACTTCTAAGGTGAAGCTAACGCACAGCTATTTGTTGTTTGTTTATATCACGTATTCTGTTCTTCTTCTTCTCTGTTTTCCGGTTGTTGCCTGTTTTGAATGACGAATACACACTACCGCCGCCTGCTGGTAAGGAGTGTTATTTCCACTCACGCATGCGCAGTTCGTACGTGCTCGGCTGAAGTCTGGTTCCAGTGCAACCCATGGCCAACACGCAGGAGAACACGCTGACGCAACAGCGTGAGCAGAGATAGACTGCGCAAAATATACAGATAGCAGGAGTTGAGGACAGCCACCGTCAGATAGCAGGAGACAGAGGACAGCCACGGTCAGATAGCAGGAGACAGAGGACAGCCACGGTCAGATAGCAGGAGACAGAGGACAGCCACGGTCAGATAGCAGGAGACAGAGGACAGCCACGGTCAGATAGCAGGAGACAAAGGACAGCCACGGTCAGATAGCAGGAGACAGAGGACAGCCACGGTCAGATAGCAGGAGACAGAGGACAGCCACGGTCAGATAGGAAAACATTCAGGATCTGGATCAGTCTTATGCGACAATGGAAACTGAACTAAAGAGAACATTTGAAACTTTAGCAGTCTGCGTGATCTGCCTGCAGGGAGGGTCGGGCTGGCCCTGCGAGTAAAGTAACGAGTAAAGTAACGAGTTACTTTATGTAGAGAGTAACAAAGTAGTGTAATATATTACTTTTTTAAAAAGTAATATGTAATTTACTTTTTTTTAGTAACGACCCCATCTCTGCCTGTTCCCCATTATCATCTCTACCTCTGTCTACTTAGTCTGCATCCACATTCCCTTCAGTGCCAGTTCGTGTTAGTTATTCCTAGTTATTCCAGCAGTGTTTTTCTTAGTATCTGATTCCACGTGTACCTGACCCAGCTTCGTGTCCTGACCCGGTCCCTGTCGACTCCTCGTCTGTTTTGTTAGCCTTATTGACTGATCTCCCGTGTACCGAACCTTGGATATAAAGACCTTTTTTGCATCCTAAGCCTCTGTCTCTGAGTCGTGCTATTGAGTCCTCCACTTGTGTTCATTCTTTTATTTATTCATATTTATTTGTATTTATTGTATTACCTGGAGGCCAGCAAAACCACCTGCAGAGAGAACATCTTCACCGACCTGCCACCTTTTTAAATAAACAGAGCAAATTAAACACCTGTCCTATGATGAATCTTTTAAACTTACTACGTGTTTTGTATTACTCAGTGACATCTAGTTCATTTTTATACTATTTTACTAACCCGGTGTGCCCCCTTCCCTCTTTTATTTATTATCATTCTTATTATTATTCTTATCTTAATTATAACACTCCTATTATTTTTAAAATTGTGAATAATTAATTAATTTTAATTGTTGGGGAGATTATTTTAATTTAACCGATTTTATTATTGCACTTGTGTTTTAATACTTTTAATTGTATTTTGTGCATGGTTTGAACTAACAGAACTAGTCACTTTTAATCAACCATATTAGATCCCCCCTCATTTAAGGTATTTTACTGATTCCATAGAGACGAACTCCATACACGCACACACACACACCTGCACACACACACACGCACACATACACCTACAGTACACACACACACCTGCACACACACACACACACACACACACACACACACACACACACATACACCTACACACACACGCCCCACTCCAGAGACCCTGGGTTGGGGAGATCTGCTTTTTAACATACGCTGCTGCCGTTCCGTGGACCAGCCCCGTCCTGCACTTTTTCAACAGTCTTTTACCACAGTCTTGTTTTAACAGAGCTTTTACAACGCTTTTAAAGGGTTTTTACAAGGTCTTTGTAGGGCTATTGTTATGGAGTTGTTTTATGTTATTTAAAACACCCCCAGCTACCGAGAGCCAGCGCACCACGCAGGGCTACGCTGAGTACGCTCTTCCCTAACCTAACACGTTTCAGGCCTCTGCTGATGCACATTTTAGAGTGGCCTAAGGCACACCTGTGCAATAATCATGCTGTCTAATCAGCATCTTGATATGCCACACCAAAGGAGAAGTGCTCACTAACACAGACTTAGACACATTTGTGAACAATATTTGAGAGAAAGAGACATTTTGTGTACACAGAAAATGAGATTTCAGCTCATGAAAAATGGTAGCAAAAACAAAAGTGTTGAATTTATATTTTTGTTCCGTGTATATTGATGCTTGCATACTTCAAAATGTACCAGAGTGCAGTCCTGGTATTTGGGTATACTGCTTTGGATGTACATAAACACATAACCAATATTATTTTCCTGGCATACTATGGTACTGTAATGTACAAATAGTCTCCTTCAATGACTTCACTTAAAGGTTTAGTTTGTTGGCATCTATGATCAAAGTCCTATCACTAAATAGAACACTTTGCATGACATTAACACATTTGAGAGTGATGAGTGACAGCTGCCAATCACATCATGGAGGAGTTCTGGCTTTTCCGTGTAAACACAGCATGTGTTGTAGTAGTGTTCAATTAAATGTTTTTACTTTCAGTTCTGCAATGACTGTATACTTCTCAGTGAAACTCTTGCAATGTACATGCACAGCAAAACTTCCCTCAGCTGCAGCCAGCAGCCCTACTTACCGGTAGGCCTATCCATGGGTTGTAAAGAACGCTGATATGAAATTTGAAACATACGGTCATCTAACCCAGTGGTTCCCAACCTTTTTTTCACTTGTAGCAGTATCAACATATCTTGTTAAGAGCTTTGAATTAAATACTTGAGCTTGCTTGTCTTTCATAAGCGTTGATAGTTATGGGGGCTTGATTTTAAAATGTTTTTTGTGTGGAAATATATTGCAATCCCTAATCTCTATATGGGGCCCTTGCAAACCCCTCAAGTACCCCTAGGGGTCCCTGTACTGTCTTGTGCAACATCTAGATCAGGGGTCGGCAACCCTTTTGATATGAAGTGCCATTTAAAAAGGGGGGAGGGGCGCTCGTGAACTGTCAACTGGAGGGCGGGGGGAGCCTCACTGCGGGGAAGCTGTGGACCTCTGTCGCCTGTCAGCGCAACTTACATGATGCCTTTTAAACACATTTAAATAAAGGGCGGTGCCGGCCGTCAGCGAACCGAGCCCGGTCGTCAACGCAGTGGCGGAGCCAGGACATTTTCAGTGGGGTGGCCCGGATGGAACCAGTGATCATTTTGGGGTGGCATTGATATCACTATTATATGAACATAAAAATACATCTCACTATAAAATAAGGGGTTATTTAAGGCACTTTTAGAGAGGTTCAGCAAAAAAAAACACTTCTGGGGTGATTTGGGTGGATTTTCCATATCTCTTGGTCGATGTTGACGAATGAAATCTCTTTATAACCGCTAGAGCCAATGGAATCGAAGGGGAATTTCCCCACACACACACATGGTAAAAAAAAAGTGGGGGCTTTGTGCATGCAGGTTTGCATCAGAGTGAGCCTATCTCTCGCTCTGGTTTATTGCTTATGGATTATCAGAAATCATTTCAAAGGGACACAGACACATTGGATTAACCTATGGATTAACTTCAGCAGCGTTTTTATCGTTTTAATGCCATTGAAGACCACTTTTGACCAGATTACGACACAGGTGAGCCATGTTAGCGTTTTTAGCTACCTAGCGTCACATGTTTTGATGTCTGTTTTTGTTTATAAAGTTGCGAGGGTGAGTGATAGAGTAATAAGTATGTACCCATCGATTCTGTGTCATCTCACAATGGGAATCGATGTGTTGGATGTGCAGAAAGGATACATAATAAGGTTTTATGAGTGAGTTTCGGTGCAGTAATCTGTTAGCATTTTTCGCTCGTTGCTAATTCAGAGGCTCAGCGTTAGCACTGTGTTGTTCAGTTAGATGAGTTTCTTCCTGTTACATGGATATAAAACATTCATAGTTTATTAAATGTTCAGATGCCCTCAGACCCTGTTTCCTGCAAGATGTTGTGGGAGGGCCCCGGTACCGGGGTCTCTCGGGCTTAACAGGTTAAGCTATCCAAAAAAGTCAGTAAATGTTTTTTTTGTTTTTTTTAAAAACTACATTTACATAGTCAAAAGGTCCTTTTGTTCAGCCTCACAATGCTATTGGGTAGTACATGTGTTTACAGGTCCTGCCCTCTAGAGCATACACTCACACAACCAGGGGCGCCGCTAGAGATTTTGGGCCCCATGAAAATATATCACATTGGGCCCCACCACCAGGCCACGCCAACCAAGCACAATTAATGTAACCACATTGCTTAGCGAACAGACTAATCTCCACCACTCATAGACCACACCCACCTTTTCTCTTGAAAACATGGTGACATACTGTCACCCTTTAGTCCCTCTCTCTTGTCTTTCTATCCTTTCTTTTCTTTTTGAAAGCCTGACTTTGTTAGTCGTTGAGACATCGTACACACGTAAGTACTTGCATCCCTAATCACATGCTCTCACTCTCTGCTAGAAAGTGCCGTTTGGAGGCGGAGGCAGGACCAGACCATTAGACATTTAGCGGGGATCATCCATCCCCCACTGAGCGTGATACCTCTGGGTTCTGCTCAGTATTAATCCAGATCCAGATCCAGATCCAGAAGGGGGTGTACAGAGGCTTTGGATAATTAACTTTTGGAAGAAAAGAAGTTAAATGAATTGTAAGTTTAGTGAGTACATTATCAATATAACGTTATATTAATGTTAATTATTGATGAATGATGAAAGGTTACTTAAATATTTGTTTCTTAATGTTCTAAATTTGTTTGGGCTCCCATGGTGAGGGTGTTTGGGGTGGCCAATAGGGTTGCCAGGATTCAGCTGGGGGTGGCCACGGCCGCCCCCCAGCTTCGCCACTGCGTCAACGGCCCGCTGGCGACCGGCTCGGTTCGCTGACGACGGACGTATTGTGATTCTCCAGAACACACAGTTGGCAGATGACAGATGAGCAGATCGCCACTGGGCTTTCAACTAAAGACACAGCCACGCAAAAACTGCGGCATGTACAGCTCCTTATGCTGCAATGTGTGAAGTGCATGGCTTCCTTCTGCAGGGGGAGACATGCTCTACCGGCGGTCTCGTTCAGGATCCGAAAATACAATTGAAATATTTTGCACACTTATTCCTAGTGTGCCACTGGTTACGGTCCTGCGTGTCAATGGTGGCACGCGTGCCAGGGGTTTCCGACCCCTGATCTAGATTGAATGTTGAATTAAATCCCTTTTGCATAAGGGTCATGATGCAACATGTGCAGAAGCTCCTAGCAGAAGGCGTCATCAGAATCAGCTAGAACGTATTATATTGTGCCTGAATCTTAAACAATGTGTCATCTCTAATGAAACACACACACGCACACACACACACACACACACATACACACTCACCTTGCCCAGGGCGGTGTACTCCACAGCGATCTCACTGAGGAAGAAGTATACGTAGTTACCGTAGTCGATGGCATGCAGAAAGTGAGGCTCTGAAGAGAGATGGAGATGATGAATTATTCCTGTTTTTAAGGTCTCCTGATGCAACACATGATATCATGTTCAACAAGTTCCAGCAGTCTTGTTACTTCATCGTCCACTCTACCCTGAACGGCAAGAGGAAATATGGACTAATTGATTGTATTATGTTTCTAAAAATATTAAAGATCTGATTGCACATCCTGCATTGCTTGAGCTGAGTTTAGTTGTCTGGCTCCCGTTAATATTAGTTATTGTTACAAGGACTGAGAGGAAACTGATGTTGGGAAGCATTTAGTTGAACTTGTTTATTGCCTCTGGGTTTGCAGTTTTTTAATTCTCCTCATACTCCGCATTTCCTCAGTGTAAATAGTAGTTATAATTAATAAATACATTTGTTAAACAAGACTAACACGATAAGAGTCACAAGTACACTTGCTGTTAAGATGTATTACTAAAATAAAAAGAAGTTCACCTAATACCTTTAAACATCTTAAGAAAAATATATTTGTTATACACACGTTCTTTCTAGTTGAATGTTGTGAGTTCTGTGGCACTTTGGATATCTGTATACTCAAGATCCATACATTTGTTATCAATAAATCCATTTGATCAACATTTTGATATTTCACTGTTCTAATCCAGAGCCAGCTCCTGTGGAGAATAACAATGTATGGTCAAGTGATGCATCTAAAGAAACATCACAATGTCCACTTACATTGTGCTATGTCGATGATACACAGGTCTACATTTCCACCAAACCCAACATTGCCCCCCCCCCCCCCCCACACACCCCCACCAACTGCCTCCAGGACATCAGGAGCTGGATGAGCAGGATCTTCCTGTAACTCAATGGCTGCAAAACAGAGGCCCTGCTCATTGGCTCAAAACCCAACCTCTCCAAAGCTACACCCTCCCCTGCTTCTCTGTTCCCTTAAGAGCCTTGGTGTCATCCAAGACAGCTCCCTCTCCTTTGCACCTCACATCAGGGTCGGCGTCATGGGGGGTCATTCACGGGCCATGCCCCCACAAATTAGTCACTGTGCCCCCCCAACGCAAAATCATATGAGTGAAAACGTTTCCACTAAAGGTTTTTTGTGTGAAATAAATCAGAAATAAAGAATACAAATATAAAACACAGCCTGAGGTGTGCTCACTGCTGCTCTCTGATTGGTGTGTTGCTTGACCAATGACCCCTGACCTTTGTTTTGTTATCATTACGTGGCTGTGTCTTTAGATGAAAGCCGGTGGCGATCTGTTCATCTGTTACACTGATTATACAGTAAAGCCATCGAAAATAATATGATATACAGTACAGTACAAGTAGCCTACTTCTGGGTCTCTGTGTTTCATTCAAGCTCGGCTCTGTGTGTGTGTGTGTGTGTGTGTGTGTGTGTGTGTGTGTGTGTGTGTGTGTGTGTGTGTGTGTGTGTGTGTGTGTGTGTGTGTGTGTGTGTGTGTGTGTGTGTGTGTGTGTGTGTGTGTGTGTGTGTGTGTGTGTGTGTGTGTGTGTGTGTGTGTGTGTGTGTGTGTGTGTGTGTGTGTGTGTGTGTGTGTGTGTGTGTGTGTGTGTGTGTGTGTGTGTGTGTGTGTGTGTGTGTGTGTGTGTGTGTGTGTGTGTGTGTGTTGTGTGTGTGTGTGTGTGTGTGTGTGTGTGTGTGTGTGTGTGTGTGGCACGAGCGCATTTTGTGATGTGAGTGGTAACGTGAAATGTTGTTGTTAGCATCTGGTTAGCTAGCTATGCTAACGGATATAAAGAGCTGTTTCTACACCAAGGTGGAGGAGAGTCCTCTCCTGTCAGACTGAGAGGATCGTATAACGTCAGCTCAGTGAGGTAAGGACTCTCTCAGTGTTTAGATAGTTCACTTTAGTGTAGGTTATCTCAGTGGGTCTCAAACGGTTTGGTCACCATTTATGTAAACAAGTATTTGCGAGGAACACCTTTATATGATCATTATAGTTATTAAAGAATAAGAGAATAAATGAAAAACAGGTATGAAATACTATAGGACAGTAACACAAGAATACAGTTTAAAAGGAGAGTGATTAGTAAAATATCCATAAAGAAAAAGTAAATCTGTGTACGGTTCTGTTTCATATGGGTGCTGAGAGATGTATACATAGATCTCTTCATTTTGCTCTCAAAGTGCCCCAGATTAATGCATTTAACTTCAATATGTAAAAAGAAATCTTTTTAAAATCTCCTAGAGGAGGTTAGGTCCACCCCCCACCCACCATGTTCACATGGATAGGATACTAAATACATTTGCACACTTTTTATATGGTGGCCTATGTCCATATGTTTCTGTTTTGGTGGTCGTGCCACAACCGTGCATGTCTGCACAAGTCATAGGTGCGCTATAAAATAGCACTACACCCTGCAATGTGTGTGAAAGACAATAGACTTTACAGTATGTTTCCCTGCCTCACATAAATAACATCTCTGGACTCCGCCACTGAAGTCCTGGTTCAAGAATCCGTCACATCCCACATCCACTACTGTAATGCCATCCTCTCAGGCATTCCCACCAAACTTATCAATAAACTTCAAAAACCATGTCTGTCTACAAAGAGCCAGACTCCCAGCTCCAGGGGGCCAACACTGGGCAAACCACCAGAACATTTTCTTTAACAGATGTGACAAGTCGGCCGGTGGCCTGACATCACAGCTGATGAAGACCCTTAGAGGCTGGACACCTTCGGCCCCTTGTGAGACCATTGATTGACCCGCTGCAGTTCGCCTACCGCCCCGACATCGGGCTGGTGCTGAAGTCCCTCTCCCACCTGGAGAAGGCAGTGAGCACTGTGAGGATCTTGTTCTTTGATTCTCCAGTGCCTTCAACACCATCCAGCCTCCGCTCCCATGATGCAGCTCTCGGGGTGGATCACCACCTCACCTCCTGGATCCTGGACCACCTCACCAACCGTCTACAGTACGTGAGGACCGGGGAGTGTCAATCAGACACCATCATCAGTACGGGGGCCCCCCAGGGGACGGTTCTGGACCGGTTCTCTTCACCCTCTACACTGCTACCTGTCACCTGCAGAAGTTCTCTGACGACTCTGCCCTCGTCGGCCTCATCACCAACGAGGAGGACAGGGAGGACAGGGAGCTGACGCAGGACCTCCCCCTCTGGTGCCAGAGAAACCCCCTGCAGCTCAACGCAGGGAAGACCAAGGAGCTGGTGGTGGACTTCAGACGGCCCCAACACCCCCCCCCCACACCAGTGAAGGGACAGAGCAGACTCTTTCTGCTGAGGACACTGAGGTCCTTCGGGTGCAGGGGCACTCCTTCAGACATTGGAGGACTCTGTTGTGGCATCAGACATGTTCTATGGTGTGGCCTGCTGGGGCAGCAGCATCTTGGCTGCTGACAGGAAGAGACTGAACAGACTGGAATGGAAGACCAGCTCTGTCCTGGGGGTCCTCCGGACACTGTGGAGGTGGTGGGAGACAGGAGAATGGCAGCCAAGCTGTCCTCCCTGCTGAACAACGTGTCCCCCTCCTCCAGGACACCCTGTCCTCACTGTGCAGCAACTTTAGTGACATATTTCTGCAACCGCGGTGTCTCACGGAGAGATGCCGCAGGTCCTTCCGTCCTGCAGCGGTCAGACTGTACAACCACCAGCCCCCTGGTAGACACCCACAAAATACAGACTGTGCAACTTGTGCAACAAAATGGCAATGTGCAATATAGACACTTTTCTTGAAATACTGTGCAATAATCCCCTTTATGTGGAAACCATCATCATAATGAATGTCCCAACAGTTCTTTTTTTTGTTATAATGTCCCAGCAGCACCTTACATTATATATGTCACTAAGCTCTGAAGTTGCTGCGTATCATTCTTAGCCACGGATTTGTACTCACCCACTTATTTGTCTTTATTTTTATTCTAATATAACTAATGTGTACTTTTCTGTATTGTTGGATGCCTTTTTTCTTTTACCTGCTATGCCACTTTTGCTGTAACACTGTTAATTCCCCTGCTGTGGAAATAGTAAAGGATTTTTGATTCCGATTCAAATCATACAGAGGTCTGCAGCCCGGATCATCAACTGCATCAAATCCTCTGACCACATCACCCCCATCCTCATCCAACTGCTCTGGCTGGTACACCCGGATCAACTACACAAAACTCCCCTCACCTGCACCGACAGTACCTACCTGGTCCAGAATAACCAAACCCTGTGACTCACCTCGGAGCCATTTGGAGTCGTACTTGACGGTCCTGAGGACGGGCCGGCCTTCCCCAAGGCTGCGGTAGATGACGGCGTCGCTGGCCAGGAAGTCCGTCATGGTGGCCGAGTAGAAGTCTCCACCTGAGCAACAGCTGCAGTTTAATGTTCATGCTGAGAACTATTCTGACATAATACAATTAAGGAATTTCTTTGTTTTCCCATATACTAATATGAAGTCAACCAAAAATATTTAGCTTTGTGTATGATTGTGCATGACATTGTCATTTTTCTGAAAACGTGTTGTCGAAGATTTGTTCTGGTCTGCAGTAATTTGGAACTATCTACATACTCCCCAGTCTTGTTGAGTTTTGTTGTTAAGGATTTGTAATGCTGTACTGTAAATACCTATATGAAAAATGCTTTAAATCACTAATGAACTCCATCTTTTATATCTGAATATACCTGTACCCAAAAGTGCAGAATACCAGAAAAGCACTCAGTTAATATGGGTCATGAGTTTTTTCAGACAGTCACTTTGGACTAACCTGCAAACAGTCCCACATTGGACTGCCCAGACTCAAAGGGACAGCGGGCCTGACCCACCACTTCCTCCCCCACCTGCTCCAGGGACGCCATCTGACAGGAGAGAGGAATGCATCACAAAATAAACAGTCATGAGTTAAAATGTAGAATTGGTCATGGATACCAATTTGAATTTGAAAGCCATACCAAAATGATGAGGAAAAAAAGATATCCAGTGGAGGAAATAAGTATTTGATCCCTTGCCGATTTAGTAAGTTTACCCACTTACTTAAATCAATTAGGTAGGTTTATTTAACTAATGAGAGACAGAATATTGAGAAATGTACATCATATAAGAGATACAAAATTATTTTTCATTTAACTGTGGGAAATAAGTATTTGATCCCCTTGCAACTAACAAGAATTCTGGCTCCCACTGGCCAGTTACATAAGTCCTCTTCCTTTAAAAAAGTACTCCTAATATGAACTTGTTACCTGTATAAAAGACACCTGTCCACAGAATCAATCAATCAGATTCCAACCTCTCCACCATGGGCAAGACTAGTCCCCTTTTCCACCAAACCGGTTCCAGGGCCGTTTCCGAGTGAGAACCTGATTAAGCTCTGGTTCTTCCTGTTTCCACCGCAGCGGGGCCGGCTATAAGCACAGAAAACTGGTTCTTATCTGGCCCCACTCGGCTGCCTGGCAAGAACCAATACTTCACGCTTACATCGGACGGGGGAGAGATTAACCTGAGCAATAACAGTTCCGAGTATGGCAAATAAAAGTCCTGACAAGCAGTAGCGCTGAGCAAAGTGACTAGAACGCAACCACACACTTGTAAAAAAAATCACCCTTTATAAAGTCAGGCAACACTAACCAGGCTTCGTGTGATTCGGTTTATTTTTACCTTACTTTGACCATCCGTTCGCTGTTATTGATCATTTTGGAGAGCAGGCAGACGTTGTGTTTTTTATTATAGCCGCTATCGGTTGGAATCAAAAGATTGGCTACACAGGTTGCTATGTCCGACTATCAAAAGTAGAATCATAATGAAAAATACGCCGGTAAAATGTGCCTGTATAAAATGGCTTATGCCACAATAGGATAGCAACAAGTAGTCAAAATAGTCAGATTAGCATTGGTTGCTATGCCAACATCACCCATGTTATACCACCACAGCGTCTGGCAGCACACCCGACCCCATCGCTGTTTCCCGTAGGTAGTGGGCCCACGGGACGGAGAAGCGGAGGTGTTGCCCACGTTGCCTTTTTGGGCTGTGCCTAGCCGGGCTCCGTGGCAAGCCCGACCACCAGACGCTCGCCGACGAGTCCTCCTTCTGGGCCCAGCTCCAGAAGGGGACCCCGGGCTTCCTCCGGGCCGGGTATCCTCACTTCTTGTTTATTCTTTCATGAGGTCTTTTGAACCAATCTTAGTCTGGCCCCTTGCGTGAGACCAATTTGCCATGGGAGACCCTACCAGGAACACAAGGTTCCAGACAACACAGCCCCCAGGTTCATCAGGGCAATCAAACCTCTCTACCACGGTAAGGTGCTGGTACTTCAGAGAGGAAGAACTTATTTCCTACAGTTAAATGCAAATCCATTTTTATCTTATATAATATCAATTTCTGGATTTTCTTTTTGATATTCTTAATCTCACTGTTAAAATAGACCTTCCATTACAATTATAGACTGTTCATTTCTTTGTAAGTAGGCACATTTACAAAATCTGCAAGGGATCAAATGCTTATTTCCTTCACTGTATGTATTTAGACATATTAGGAACTTGTTAACAATAGAAGCATCAAAAACATATTTGCACGCTAGGATTTTCTAACATCTTCATTATGGAACAACCTGCTGATCCCAGGCCAGTAACATTACAACAACATTAAAAGTTCAAAGTTGTATTTGTATCTTATCTTATCTGTATCTTATCATTTTGTATCTTTTATTTGTGTTAAATTGATGGAGTTTAAATGTAAATGTGTTAATTATCGGTTACTTATTAAAATGTAATTCTAAAAGAGAGACTTTAGAAACGTTGCAAATCGCTGTGTTTATGTGATACATGTTAATGTGTGTGCATTTACATTGAACTAAGGGGAGGGACAATTCCAAAACAACGAACTAGCAGCAGTGGCTCAGTCTGTAGGGACTTGGGCTGGGAACCGATCCAGGACTTGGCATCGGAACCGAAGGGTTGCGGTTCAAGTCCAAATCGGACCAAAAAAATATAGAGTGTGGACTGGTAGCTGGTGCCAGTTCACCTCTTGTACTGCCGAGGTGCCCTTGAGCAAGGCACCGGACTCCCAACTGCTCCGGGTGCTGAACAACTAGTAGCCTCTCCACTTTGCCAACTCTTCACTACTGCATGTATTTCTGTTGGTGCATGTTCATGTATTTCAAGACTGTGTGCCTCCGATGCTGTATACAGTTCCCTTTCATATCCAGGGCCTTTCTTATTTTGTTTTATATTCTCAGCATCTTATTTAAAATGCCAGTGATAATTGTCGTGTTATTCATTAATACACGTGAGTTCAACTGTCACAATTACGTGTCTCTTTATTGGTCGCCATCATGCTAGAACACCCCTAGCTTACATGCTCCATTACCATCACATGTCGTCTCCCTATGACGTCACTGAACCATGCCCGTAAGGCTTCACTACTATTGGCTAACACACACACACACACACACACACACACACACACACACACAGCACAGCACAATAACACCACAATAATGTCATTGTTGTGTTAGCTAAGCTGATAGCTCTCTGATGATAATTCTTTGTCAGCCTGCAGCTGTTTTGATTATAACACTTTGTTCAGAAGCTACGTTAGCTGAATGGCTAATGCTTCCTCACTGAGGATCTTGAAACTGCAGCATCCTGAGTGTTCGAAATAGCTCTTTAATGATTTCCTGCTCAGTCCAAGCTGAATTTATTTATCAAGCAAGCAATACAACAGCGTCTTTAAAGTGCTTTTTATCTCGTTTTGGATCTTAAACAAAAGGATAAAAGCTTCTCATATACGGGCGCATGTTTCAAAGAGCTAGGAAGCTAAACAGGGTTAGCTCCTGTCACTCTAACCCTCAGCGCTGCAGCGGCATAAAAAGGGACCACGACTGGATTGACACCTGAAATACTGTTTTTTGTGAAGGCATGTGTATGGTTCTGAAGAGGTATCGAGCTGGCTAACACTTTCAATTACAAACTGAACGAGTGAAAGGAACGCTGGCAGAATAAAAGTGTCCTCGTCCCTGAGACAGGCCTCTCTGCGAGATAACTGACGCTAGTGATTAAGTTATTGGATAATCAGAAGGATAGCAATAGAACAGAAACACACAAATGTGAAAACACGCACACACACACCAACATACAAACACACCCAAGGGTGTAACTTTGGTTTGAGAAGTGGGGGGGGACACAAAACAGGGGGTCCTCCGCAATGAAACATTGTTCTCGATTTAATTCAATTTCCTGCCTTTCTACAAATATATTAGGGACTATGGTTTTAACTAATCCAAGAAAGATGTGCAGTGTATATAATGAGTGTGCAAACTTATCTAGTATCCTATCCATGTGAACCTGTTTTATTTGTGATGACCTCACATCCTCTAGGGCAGGGATTCCCAACCTTTTTCCCCGAGAGCCCCCCCAAATGACTCCTGTTGGAAGTTGGAGTGACTTTGAAGGTTATTGGACTCAGGATTCATTCATTTGGATTCCCGCTGTATGAAGAAATGAAAGGACGGCGCAAGTGGAAACAATTCACAAAGGGATTAAACTGTTTAAAATATATGCTCAAAGTAAGCCGGATTTTGCCGATGTGTTTATGTGGATTCAAAAGTCGTAAACAATCTACAAAATGGAGGAGACCGATCTGATTGGAGCAACTGTGACAAATAATCCAACTGAAACCGTCATGGACGATGACTATGTTTTCAAAATGTGCTTATCCAGACTAGCCCGGTTTGGACACCTTACGTGCAGAAGGAACATTTCTAGAAAAAAATATGCATTTCTGTCTTTGTATGCCTTTATTAGCTCTCTCTCTAGGTTGTCCTCAGACGAGCCCTCCATCGTCGCTTCCAGTCATCCCTGTTCTCCATACATCTGGCCAGTTCACCATCCGCTGCGATGTTCCTGCGGACTCCCGCCGCTGGAAGTATAGGATTTGGGATGACTTTGTTCTTCATGGTTGGCTTTACTATGCTGATTACGAACTAGGGGGCGCAACTCCTCTCAGTCCTGGTTTTAGTTCAGAGTGTTCTTCTCCAAGATGGGTTCTATTTCGTCCCTACTGACCGCCAGAGGCGGTGCTTTAGCACTGGATATGTCCATCGCGCGCATGCGCAGCTCGAGTACCAATAACAACAAAGTCACCTGTGACCCACGTGACACCGGCTATATCAGCCGGTATTGTCAGAGGATCTGTTCCTTTTCATCTTCTCGCTGCGCGAGGGTACCGTGGCTACGTTTTCGTAGCCTACAGCGTTCAGGTTTGAACGTTTGATCGGAGGGATTTCTCTGCAAACAGCTGGCTGTGTGAAGCTTCGCGACTGACAGTCGGAGCTACGGGTCGTTAGACGCGTCCTCCAGGAGCTGCGCCGGCTGTGCAGAGCCTCGACAGACAGGTTTGTGTCAGCTTGTTGCTGGTGATGGCTGTGTTTCCACACCCGCTCCCAGCCAAGTTGTCCTGATTACCGTCTTATTGTTTGTGGCTTAGACTTTCTGGTGACGACAGTGTTCCCGCTTCCTCTCCCATAAAGTTGCCCTTATGCTCTTTTGAAAGTTCTGCTTGTGGCGTTGTGCCCGAGCTATCATTAGCATTTGAGTCCCAGCATTTGAGTCCCAGCTTTGGCTGCGTCCCTCATTCGATTTAGTATGGAAAGCCAAGAGTGTCATACTTTAAACCCGTTTTTCGTTTAGATGCAGAAAGTAAGGTAAGTACTTTCTATTTTCTAGAAGCTATTATCTGGTCTTAACATTTGTGTTCTGACTTGGTCGCTTGATTGTTAGCAGCAGTCGCTTGGCTAACACCTTACTGTTGAGCTTAACTATTAACTCAGGGCAGTGCTCCCGCTCCCTGTAGCATAGGGTTTGATTGCAGTAGCGCTAGTTCGTTGTATTACTGCTCCTAGTACTAGACTCCTAGCACTAGGATGATATGCAGAGAACATCTTCACGGCGGGTGCTGTGTGCTCGGCATGTGCGGTTACTACTGTAACCAGACACGGTTCTATGCGGGCTGTTCTCTTTCTTAGAAGCTAATTATCTGGTCTTAACATTGTGTTCTGACTTGGTTGCTTGATTGTTAGCAGCAGCCGCTTGGCTAACACCTTGCATGTACGGTTAAGCTTCATTATTTAACTCAGCCGGTGAGGGCAGTGCTCTCGCTGCTGCTCCCGGTAAACGCATGGTATGGTTGCAGTAGCGCTATATCGTGGTATTTACTGCTCCTAGTACTAGACTCCTAGCACTAGGACGATATGCAGAGAACAATCTTCACTGTGTGTGCCGTGTGCTCTGCATGTATGGCCATTAAGGAGGATTTCATCCTCCCAATATTATATTGTCTAGTGGGCAGCCGTTGGCTGACACTTTTAGGCACCGGCCACAGTTACTATTGTAACTAAGGTTCTAAGCCGTAAGTACTGGCCATAATTACTACTGTAACTACGGTTCCAAGCTGTGTAAGAACTGGCCATAGTTAATACTGTAACTACGGGGTTAATCCGTAAGTACTGGCCATAGTTACTACTGTAACTACGGTTCCAAGCCGTGCACGTACTGCCATAGGCAATACCGTAACTACGGCTCTATGCCGTGTAAGTACTGGCCATAGTTACTACTGTAACTACGGTTCTAAACCATGTAAGTACTGGCCATAGTTACTACTGTAACTACGGTTCCAAGCCGTGCAAGTACTGGCCAGAGTTACTACTGTAACTACGGCTCTATGCTGTGTAAGTATCTAAGCCGTGCAAGTAATGGCCAGAGTTACGACTGTAACTACGGTTCTAAGCCGTGTAAGTACTGGCCATAGTTACTACTGTAACTACGGTTAGATGCCGTGTGAGCCCTGGCCATGGTTACTGCTGTAACTACGGCACTGTGCTATTCTATTCTTTAGAAGCTAGTTTTCTGGTCTTAAACATGTGTGTTATTTGACTTGATCTCGCTTGATCGTTAGCAGCAGCCGCTCGGCTAACGTCTTGCGTATACTGTTAGCTTCTTTATTTTACCCAGCTAGGTGAAGGCAGTGCTCTCGCTCCCGCTCCCTCTACCGGTAATGCGGATGTAGCTACATCCCTTTTTCTGTTCGGCGAGTAGTAGCACCGCTCTACTCTTCCCGTTCAGCAGTTAGCCGGTGAAGGCTGTGTTCCCGCTCCCGGTTACACTGCATCTGGCGTTCGACTCTAACTTAACCAGTGAAGGCAGTTCTCGCCCCCACTCCTGGTAGACGCCAAACGGCCTCGTTTTTCCGTTAAGCAGGTAGCCGGTGAAGGCTGTGTTCCCGCACCCGCTCCCGGTTACACTGCATCTGGCATTCGTCTCTAACTCAACCAGTGAAGGCAGTTCTCGCCCCCGCTCCTGGTAGACGCCAAACCGCCTTGTTTTTTCTGTTAAGCAGGTAGCTGGTGAAGGCTGTGTTCCCGCACCCGCTCCCGGTTACGCTGCATCTGGCATTCGTCTCTAACTCGACCAGTGAAGGCAGTGTTCTCGCCCCCGCTCCTGGTAGACGCGGAACTGCCTTGTTTCTCCGTTAAGCAGGTAGCCGGTGAAGGCTGTGTTCCCGCACCCGCTCCCGGTTACACTGCATCTGGCATTCGTCTCTAACTCAACCAGTGAAGGCAGTTCTCGCCCCCGCTCCTGGTAGACGCCAAACTGCCTTGTTTTTCTGTTAAGCAGGTAGCTGGTGAAGGCTGTGTTCACGCACCCGCTCCCGGTTACGCTGCATCTGGCATTCGTCTCTAACTCAACCAGTGAAGGCAGTTCTTGCCCCCGCTCCTGGTAGACGCCAAACTGCCTTGTTTTTCTGTTAAGCAGGTAGCTGGTGAAGGCTGTGTTCCCGCACCCGCTCCCGGTTACGCTGCATCTGGCATTCGTCTCTAACTCAACCAGTGAAGGCAGTTCTTGCCCCCGCTCCTGGTAGACGCCAAACTGCCTTGTTTTTTCTGTTAAGCAGGTAGCTGGTGAAGGCTGTGTTCCCGCACCCGCTCCCGGTTACACTGCATCTGGCATTCGTCTCTAACTCAACCAGTGAAGGCAGTTCTTGCCCCCGCTCCTGGTAGACGCCAAACTGCCTTGTTTTTTCTGTTAAGCAGGTAGCTGGTGAAGGCTGTGTTCCCGCACCCGCTCCCGGTTACACTGCATCTGGCATTCGTCTCTAACTCAACCAGTGAAGGCAGTTCTTGCCCCCGCTCCTGGTAGACGCCAAACTGCCTTGTTTTTCTGTTAAGCAGGTAGCTGGTGAAGGCTGTGTTCCCGCACCCGCTCCCGGTTACGCTGCATCTGGCATTCGTCTCTAACTCAACCAGTGAAGGCAGTGTTCTCGCCCCCGCTCCTGGTAGACGCTAAACTGCCTTGTTTATTCTGTTAAGCAGGTAGCTGGTGAAGGCTGCGTTCCCGCACCCGCTCCCGGTTACGCTGCATCTGGCATTCGTCTTAATTTAACCAGTGAAGGCAGTGTTCTCGCCCCCGCTCCTGGTAGACGCTAAACTGCCTGGTTCCGTTAAGCAGGTAGCTGGTGAAGGCTGTGTTCCCGCACCCGCTCCCGGTTACGCTGCATCTGGCACTCGCCTCTAGCTCAGCCAGTGAAGGCAGTGTTTTCTCCCCCGCTCTTGGTAAACTGCCTTATTTACTAATCCAGCTAGGTGAAGGCAGTGATCTCGCTCCCGCTCCCTCTGCCGTAACGTGGGTGTAATTACATCCCTCTTTCTGTTCGGCGAGTAGCAGCAACGCTCTACTCTTTCCATTAAGCAGGTAGCTGGTGAAGGCGTGTTCCCGCACCCGCTCCCGGCTACGCTGCATCTGGCTACCTACAGAATGGTTCATTCATGTAGTGCCTGTAGGGTTTCTCTTGAGCCCGAGGACGGCCACGACCGCTGCCCCTCCTGCCTCGGCCGCTTCTGGCGGTCAGTGGGGACGAAATTCGAGCATCTGAGGGAGGTTCTCACGGTAAACGCCTGCATGAGCTGTAGCTGCATGCCTCGGGTGCTCAGAGTGGCTCGAATCACTGAGGTGGAACGTCTGGCAGCAGCCAACAGACACCTCTCCTTGTCACGTACTCCTCCAGATCAATTCGGCCGTTCCCGGCGACTTGAGGGAGCGATGGCTTTGTGTGCTCCCCCCAATAGAAGGACTAGAAATAGGCTGTCCTCTAAAGTGGATCGGCTAGCTGCCGATAGGGGCATGATGTCTTTATGTCTTTATTAGGATCCCCATTAGCACTAGCATGAGCATTGGCTATTATTCCTGGGGTCCTCACACACTCAAAACATACATAAACATACAACAAAATTAAAACAAAACAGCTCATAATTTCATGCTATTTACAGTGAAATGAAGTGAAACTAAAATGGTCATTCAATTATCGCCATCCTAAGGCCAAACAAAAGTAAATACAAATAAGTGTACATAATAATATATGCATACATAACCACAGGCACAGTTCAAATTTACTTTGTAATACTTAAATAATTTTTTAGCAACCATTTGAAATGTACTTGAGAATTTTCCTGAATGATGTGAACCGGTAAAGAGTTCCAGCTGATCATGGCTCTGTACATGACTGTTTTCTGTCCCATATTTGATTTAGATTTAGGTAATACAAACCTTCCTTCTATTGTATGTCGTGTTTGATAGTTATGTTGTGCATATTGCGCTATAAATCTTTGTGATAATATATCTGGTGAGTGAGTCACTGTAATATTTCTGACAAAATTCAATAAAATATAAGTTGACCTCTGTCTGACAGTTAACCATTTCAGTGTCTCCAGCATTTCAGTGACTCTGGTTCTGTAGGAGCACTGCAGTGCACATCGTGCTGCCTTATTTTGTGCTACTTGTAGTTTGTTTAAATCTTTTTCAGCAGCACTAGACCATATAACCAAACAATAATCAAGCTGCGACAGAACCAAAGCATCCAAAACTTGTCTACTGACATCCATAGGCAAATATTTTACAATTCTTTTTACAAGTGACACACCCCTTCCCATTTTACATACAACATTATCAATTTGTTTAGACCAAGATAATTTATGATCCAGGGTTATACCTAGCAATTTTGTCTCCTTGACCTGTTCAATTTCAATATGGTTTAAATGTAGTAACATTCTTCATAACATTTGTCAACTCTCTTGTAGTTGATGCTGCATAATATATTGTTGAGTCATCTGCATACATTACAATTTTAGCTTTTTCTAACACTAATGGTAGGTCATTTGTAAAAATAGAAAATAAAAGTGGTCCCAAACAACTACCCTGAGGTACTCCACAGGTGACTTTTTTCATCTTTGAGAGACTTCCATTAAAAAAAACAGTTTGACTTCGATTTGTCAGGTAACTTTCTAACCACTTCAGCGTTTCCAAATGAAAACCATATTGTTCCAGCTTGTGTAACAACAAAGAATGGTCAATGACATCAAAAGCAGAACTAAAATCGAGTAGTACTGCACCCACTAACTTCCTATTATCTAGTTCGCCCTTCCAGTCATCTGTCATTTGTGTTAAAGCGGTGCATGTGGAATGGCCAGGTCTATAAGCATGTTGATACACAGTATTAAGTTTGTTACCTTCAAAGTATTTTTGTATTTGATTGAAAATTATTCTCTCCATTATCTTTGCTAATGCTGGTAATAAACTTATTGGACGGCTATTTGTACCAGAAAATGGTCCAGCTGGATTTTTTGCAAGTGGAATAATTTTTGCTATTTTCCATGCCTGTGGGCAAATACATTTATCAATACTCAAATTTATAATATGACAGATGGGCTCTGCAACAAAATTAGCAACATATCTAAGAAATGTACCAACTAAATTATCCACTCCTGGTGGTTTATCATTACATTTACCTAGTAGACATTCAACATCTGTAATTGTCACTTTTTCTATTTTAAATGTACACTTCTTATTTTTCATAATTAAATCCTGTATTAGAAATGTGGAGTTACTATTTATAGTTTGATTCATATTTATCCTCAAATGTTTTACTTTATCAAGAAAATAATCATTCAGATGATTAGCAATTTGTACTGGTTTCGTCAAAAATGTCCCATCCACCTCAAGATATGTTGAGGTGGATTTCGGCTTACGGCCCATCATGCCATTCACTAAGCTCCACAGTTTTTTCTTGTCATCCTTTATCTCTTTAATTTTATTTCCATAATACAACTGTTTTTTCTTTTTATTTAATGCTGTAACATAATTCCTTAACCTTCTATAAATGTGCCCGTCTGACTCATAACTTGATGAGAGAGCTACATTTTTTGCATCATCTCTTTGTTTCATTAGATCCCTTAATTCCTCATCTAACCAGGGTGCTCTAAAGTTCCTTACAGTCTGTTTTCTAAGTGGAGCATGTTTATCAATCACCTGCATGTAGTGCTGCGTACCTGGACTCACATTCAGGTTCAGGTCCGGACTCAAGTCCAGAGGTTCAGGTTCAGGTCCGGACTTATAAGTCCGGACCTGAACCCATGGCTTGTGTCAAGTTGCGTGAGTAACTAAAGTGAACTTATTGTGAGCTAATTATCAATTGAAAATTAACTCATAATCAACTCAAATTCAAACTCGTCAGGTTTATTGTGCTCCCTTCCAACTTGTGTCTACATTTCTCTAAAAAGTACAAATGTAAAAAAAAAACTTTTTTCCACTTAGTCTACAAATGACTTATGACAGCAACTACAGTGAACTACTACAAAGTTCAAACATGTATTTCATTTACCAAAGTAAAGTAACCAAACAGTCCCTGAGCTGACTGAGCCTCAATCCCTAAAACGTTGCTGAAAGGTAGAGTGTAGAGTAGACTATACGCATTACACTGTTACACACCTACTATACAGTATACACTACACTGTAGTGACTGTACAGTCAGAGTGTACTGTACTGTCTGTACACCATGTCTTTTCTACAACTCTACATGTTTACATTACACAGTACATACTACATACATAGTGATGTACATACATACTGTTAGAAATTAAAATCAATGTTGATATGGCGTAATTTTGAATTAAATACACTATTTAATTTAAATCAGTTTTATTCTGAAAATCCGGAAGTTCACACTATTTACTTAATACTTTTATTCTGAAAAGTCTTCACTTCCGGTTAGCATTAGCATGTGGCGAAACGCTACGTTTTCAAACCGTGAATCGAAGGTAAAATGACATGTGATGTTGTACACTGAGCACACTGGGATTAGCACTCATTTATTGACGCTGAATAACGTTCATCAGGGAATGTTTAAATAACCACAGACACCAGAATATACGTAAGTGCCAGTTTTTTTGCGAGTCCAAGTACCGGTTCCTGACGTTCCGGTTTTAACCGGACTTGAACCGAAACTTTTTACAAGTCCAGTACCGGTTCGGCGTACCGGTACGCAGCACTACCTGCATGAATAACAAATTGAAGACATCAAGAGCATCATCTGGATCGACTTTCTCAAAAACATGTTTCCAACATATCATTTGAACATCCTGGATAAATGACTCTTCACTCAAATATTTCATTGATCTCCTCACAATGACTTTTGGTCCAGCTTTTGGCACCTTTGTCTTTCTCACAATAATTATTAAATTATGATCAGAACACCCTACTGGAATTGATATTGCCTGAGAACATACATGGCTAAAATTAGTAAATATATAATCAATACAAGTTGCACTTTTTGACCCATCTTTCTTGATGCATATCCTAGTAGGTTTAGTCACCATTTGTACCAAGTTACATGTATTAATTATTGTCTGCAGCTATGTGAAGTCGCCTCTTGGCCCTTCAGCCTGGGCCCGGTGTAGGGGCTGCTAACCCCCCCCCCCCTCCTTCGGTTGGCGCCCCTCCTTCGGCTGACGCACCTCCTCCGGTTGACGGAGAGTCCTCCGTCGCGTACCAGTCGAGCCAGGGGAGCTGTTTAGATCAGCTGCCCTCGGAGGCACTGGAGTGTGCCGCCCAAGCTAGGCAGACCAGGCAGCAGCACTCGGGTCCTCGCAGACCTGTGCCCACTCCCAGCAGGCCCAGGGGCCGCTCTAGCAGCCGCACTCAGCCGCTGGATTACAGGGGTGGTCTGCAGAGGTCTTAGCGGCCCACTCAACCGCCTCCCAATGACTTTCGTGCCCCATGTCGCCCGCCTTCCAGGCGGCCTCGTGCCCCAGAGCCTGACCGGAACCCCCCAAGAGGCTCCAGGGTCCGGGGGGCTGGGCTCTGAAATCCCGGGGGTGGTCGGCGGCTGCTTTCCCAGCAGCAGCTCAGTTTCTGGGCAGTCTGTACTTCCGTCCCTTGGGTGGTTTTCACCTTAACCCAGGGGTAAGGACCGCAGCTCCGGCCCCTAGCCTTCGGCTGGGTCTAATTGACAGTCGTCAGCGATCCGGCAGGGGCCCTACCTCTGGGCCAAGAGTTGTCCGTCCTTTTGTCCAAGGACGCAATCAACCCAGTAAGACCCTCTGCTTAGCCAGGGGGTTCTACTCGGCATACTTTCTCGTGAGCAAGAAAGTCGGCGGATTTCGCCCGATCTTGGACCTCAGAGGAATCAACAGATTCCTGAAGGTGCTGCCATTCTATATGCTGACTACTGCATACGCACAGGTGGAGTGGTTCCCAACCGAGGGATGCCTACTTCCACGTGGGCCGGGCAAGAGGGTGCCTTATATTCAGTTCCTCCGGCACTTGGGCAGACTGGCAGCTGCCTCGGCCGCTGGGCCCTTAGGCCCGCTGTCGTTGAGCCCCATGCAGATGTGGCTGAACAGCCTTCACTTGGACGCCAAGTGGCACAGGCACAGTGAAGTCAGGGTGTCGCAGCATTGCTCCACTCTCCGTCACGCTGGAGGGGCAGGGCCTATCTCTGGTAGGCGTGCCCATGGGCGCCATCCCATCCCGCCAGGAGACCATCACCATAGGTGCATGTCTCTCAGGGTGGGGTGCAGTGCGGCAGGGCAGGACCGTTCAGGGTCAGTGGTCTGCCCAGCAGAGTGCGCGCCGGGTCAACGTGCTAGAGCTTCGGGCCGTGCAGCTTGCACTCACGCACTTTCTACCCCAACTGGGGGCAAGAATGTGCGTGTTCCTTGGGGACAGCATGTACATTGTTGCTTAGACAACAGTCCCTTCTAGATAGTGGACGTTCTCACTCCACTCTGAATTTATGTGGCTGCGATTCTGCCCAACATGTTCGGGTCGACGGCGCCACGGCGGGGTGCCACAGGTCGGTGTCCCTCTTTATGAGAGGGGCTTTACGGCAGCGTCCCCCTTGCACCCCGAGGGCTCCGGCTTGGGACCTGCCCTTGCTGCCGGATGCCCTATCACCTCCTCCCTTCGAGCCCCTGGCCCAGGTGGGGCTTAGGTGGCTGCCCACAAAGGCAGCATTTCTGCTTGCCATAGCCTCAGGGAAGTGAGTCGGGGAGTTGCATGTCCTCTCCATAAACAATACATGCCCGAGGTGGGACTCTCATGCATTGCCCTTTGGGCAAATGTGGCATTCCCGCCCGGGGTCCTTCCACAAACTCACTTCAATCAGCCTGCCCAGCTGGCACGCTTTGACATTCAGGAGTACGGCACATCGAAGTTGCTGTGCCCGGGGGGTGCCCAAAGGGCGTATATCAAGGCTACTGCCTGTATACGGCAGGAGGAGCAACTCTTGAGTTTGCCCTGGCGGCACTAAAGGAGGTTAGGCCCTCTAACCAGTGGCTTCCCCACTGGGTTGTCGATACCATCTCACAGGCTTACGGGGCCAGTGGCCGCCCCCTGCCACCAGGCTGAGATGCCACTCTACAAGGAGCATCTCAACATATTGGGCTGCCCTGAGAGGGGTGCCCCTGGAGACCATCTGCACCGCGGCGTCGTGGGCGTCTTCTGGCACATTCTCCAGTTGTCATCAGGTCAATGTCGCCACTCCCCATTCTTTGGGCGTGGTCCTTTTGCCGAGCTCCGCTGCTTCCAGTGGTGAGCAAGGGCTTGGATTCTTCATGACATTGTTGGTATAGGTCATCCAGTGCTAAAGCACCGCCTCTGGCGGTCAGTAGGGACGAAATAGAACGATAGTTACGGCTGTAACGACGGTTCTATGAGTCCCGGATGACCGCCAGAGTTCCCTGTCACTCAGAATTCTTGTGTGCTCGCGAGAAGATTCGGGGAACAGATCCTCTGACAATACCGGCTGATATAGCTGGTGTCACGTGGGTCACAGGTGACTTTGTTGTTATTGGTACTCGAGCTGCGCATGCGCGCGATGGACATATCCAGTGCTAAAGCACCGCCTCTGGCGGTCATCCGGGACTCATAGAACCGTAGTTACAGCCGTAACTATCGTTGCCTTCCATGGCTATGAGCCCCATCTGCCCCTGCTATTTGCCCATAGCTGGGGAACAGTTTTTAGGGAACGGTGCCTTGCTCAGGGACACCTCTGTAGCACTTGGTCCTTCCGGGACTTGAACTGGTGACCTTCCAGTTGCCAAGCCACCGCCCGTTTATTAGCTACTAACTTGAATTTTTTAATTTATTAAAATTAATTAATCAATTATTGGTTATAGTTTATTGTAATGTAGAGACAAGGCTTTTAGCGACAATCATGTATTGTGTAACAATTATATGTAAAAGCAAAAAGTCTAAATATGATATTAGGCCTCAAATCATCTGAGGGCTGGCACACCCCCTGCGATTTTTGGTTGGGAACCACTGCTCTAGGGGGGTCTGGGGGCATGCACCCCCGGGAACATTTGTTTCTTTAAATTGAAGTTAAAGGCATCAATCTGGTGCACAAATTAAGAGATTTATGGATACAGCTCTCAACACTCATATGAAACAGAACTGTATATATTTAAATACTCCAAAAACCATTAGAATATGCTCACAAGCAATAACAAATAACTGATATACTCCTCTCTCCTATCTTTATCTTACCTAGTCTGCATTCTTTCTTTTTATTTATGCATATTTGACTAATCACTCCCCTTTTAAACTGTGTTTTTTATTTTTTACTGACATATAGCACACAGTGGAATGATTTATTAACCTATTTTGAACAACTATATTAAATAGATGGAAATATTTGTTTACATAGATGACCAAACCGTTTGAGACCCACTGAGATAACTTAGACTAAAGTTTAGAATCTAATCACTCAGAGTCCTTTACCTCACTGAGCTGACGTTATCTCTCTCAGTCCCACAGGAGAGGACTCTCCCTCTCCTTATTGTTGAAGCAGCTTCTAATCTCTGTTAGCTCCGAGCAAGCACCAGATGCTAACAACAACCCCCGTCTCTCTCTCTCTCTCTCTCTCTCTCTCTCTCTCTCTCTCTCTCTCTCTCTCTCTCTCTCTCTCTCTCTCTCTCTCTCTCTCTCACAAAATGCGCTTGTGCCACACACACACAGACGATGAACGCTTAAGTAAGAAAATGATAATAAACACATTTGAAAAGTGGGGTGGGGGACAAACACGATTTTGAAAAGTGGGGGGGGCATGTCCCCCCTGTCCCCAGTGAAAATTACGCCCATGAACACACCTATACACTCTTGTTGTTATTACATTCTGTGAAGTAAATATATAAGCTAGATCTACTTCGTTTATTTTTGCAAGAAAACAGCAACATAAAGTAATAAGAACAGTATGTACTTACTATTTCAATAGCAAAATGTACCATGAAAAAATAATTATTTACTGTACTGTAAGACCGAACAGTACAAGCTTCTTGAAGAATATGGGTTGTTTTAACCCAAACATTTATAAAAGTGAATTCACCGCAAATTTTCTGATGACTATGAACTGATTTGTAATATTGTGTATACAGTATTCATCCACTTTGGGTCATATTGGGGATTGTACTCAAATGTTTTTACTGAATCTGACGTCATCACGTATGTGCTCCGCCCCCGACGTGCCTAGACGTTCTCTCACCCATGCTTCACCAGAGTCCGCCATTAGCTCCTCGCCTCGGTTGAAATCGCTCAGACTTTTAAGAATACTTTGCCCACCGTGCTCTCACTGCCGGAATCGTGATCCTTTTTTTTGGCCGCACTACTCTGGTGAGTTACATCTTGCCTTTGCACAGTATTTAAATGATGTGTTATTCATGTCTGCATCTAATGCACTTTGTGTCGCATGGTGTGTTAGTTTGATTTGAGCTCTTGTTAGCTAGCCTACATTTAATATCTGCCTCACTTGAAAAATGATTTAACTTACGTGTAAGACAGTATTTTTATATTGTTTTAAGTTATATCTCAAAGTGGAACGTTTGTGTTGCAAAAGTTTTCTGGAAAATTCGAACCTAAAAGGGTGGCAGGCGGCGCGTTTGCTTTCTTCTTTTTTTACCGCATGTCTGGGCATGTTTTATTAATTTAGAGGCATAGAGGATTTACGTTCATTTGATCCACACAGTGTTTCCCAACCGGGGGTACGCGTACCCCTAGTGGTACGCGAGGGAACTGTAGGGGTAACGTGGAATTCCAAGGTGACAAGTAAAAAAAAAAAAATCCCGTCAAAAATGATAGTGCGCAATTTGTTTCCCTAGGGAGACAATAGTCTGTGGCACGCACAACCGCGCCAAAATCCCACAATGAAAACAGCTGCTTACCTGCAGCCAGAAAAATACTGGTAGGTCTGCACTATGGATAAATGGCTGAAACGTCCGCTTGCTCTGGATTCAGGCCAGGGTTCAGAGGAGCCCGCCGAGAAACGTAAGAAAGAGGCCAAACTGAAACCAAGGCAGTACAGTGAAATATATACAGGGATGCAAACTTGTCAACTTTCGGCGAAATTTGCCGTTTTGAATCCAAAATAGGTCGTTTGTGTGATTCATGTAGATCTGCAATACAAATATTTTTGGGGTATGGGGGGGGTCTGGGACCCGGAGTAATCTGCGGCCGCAAGCTGCTATGTGCCATCATGACACGCATGGTGTTCTTTTTTTATACATTATAATGAAGCGCGAGCTGTGTGCTCAAGTCTTCCTGCCTGTCGGCTCTGCTCATGGATGTATAATAAGGCTCTGCTGCTCCACGATGAGTGTCTAGCTTCAGCAGCTACATTACCTACGGGTGCGTTCGTTAATATTAACTGTGGTCCGGAGTCACTGTGGCACAGACTGGACCGCTGGTGAACAGCTGTTAGAACGGGCCGCTCAGGTGTTCAGAGCAGAGCTCCCTGTCGGAGCGCAGAGCGTGATGTGCACTGAAAAGTTTTTCTCTCGCAATATTATCGTTGAGCAAACTTAACTAGCAAACTAGCATCACTATCTGCTAACGTTAGCTTTAGCCTTAGTTTTCTATTAGTTTTTTTCATAGGCTATAAACGGAGGTGGTATAAGTATATATCTTGTACTTGAGTAAAAGTAGAAGTACCCAGGTCTTGTACTTGAGTTAAAGTAGAAGTACCAGAATGTAGGAACAATCCTGCAACCAAAATGTTCCTCAAATAAAAGTACTATCATCATAGTCATAGTATTATCATCAAAATATATAAAGTAGCGACAGTAAAAGTAGAAGTACTCAGGTATTGTACTAGAAGCACCAGCGTGGAGGAATACTCTGTTACAGTAAAAGTACTGCATTCAAAATGTTCCTCAAGTAAAAGTATTAAAGTAGCGACAGTAAAAGTAGTCGTTGTGCAGATTGGTCCATTTCAGAATAATATATATGATATGTTTTATAATGATTGATCATGTGTTCTCAAAGCTGGTGAAGGTGCAGCTAGTCTGAAGTACTTTGTAGACTGCAGGGTAGCTGGAGGATTTACTCCAGGTGGAACTAAAGTCTGATTCAACACTTCATTATATTTCACATCATTCATCCACATCTGTAAAGTAACTAAAGGTATTAAATACATGTAGTGGAGTAAAAGTACACCATGTACCTCTGAACTGTAGTGGAGTAGAAGTACAAAGTAGCAAAAGAAACATTGAAATACTTAAATAAAGTACAAGTATCTCAAAATTGTACCCAAGTAGTACTTGAGTTTATGAACTTAGTTACTTTACAGCAGTGGCTATAAAGATAGAAAGACTAAGCCTTGCACAGAGGCATGAAAATACATTTTCAAAATGCTCAACAGTGCTGCCAAAATGTTAAACTCACTGCTACACAATTAAAATAAATGCTTTTATATATGTTTATATTGGATGTGACTCTTTGGTGTTTCTGTTCTTATTAACACTGCTGCTTTAGTTGTTCTGACTGCTAAAATCATCTGTTATTCCTCATTTTAAAGCCGATATATTTAAGACTGTTTCCCTTTTTTTAAGAAAAGTATCGAAAAAGAATCGGAATTGCAATTCTTGACTTGGTATCGGTATCGAAACCAACATGTTGGTATCGTGACAACACTAATAGGAGGCACATCTGTGACATAGGAAACAAACCCGGGCTGTCTAATTAACCGACAGGTTTTAAAGACAGCTGGTTTAAGCCGTAAGCTTTGCTGCCTAACAACCGACAGGCTGTGAGGCAGCCGCTTATGCAGCTTTATGTCATCCGGAGGAGAGCTCTCTTGAACCGGGAGATCTCATTAGGCGGCTGCCTTTCCGATGATCTCCGGGAGTTATTAGGCCGATATTCCGTGGGGTCGGGGGGCTCGGATCCTTGTCACCTTTTTCATACCTGATGAGTTTGCATCCCTGATATATATTATTTGGATTAATTTCTACTTCTGCGGACCCACCGCCGCCTCAGTGCTTCTTTTGCGGTGAAGTCCTGGCTAATAGTGCGATGAAGCCAGCGCATTTACAGAGCACCAAACACTCGGGAAGTGTCGATAAAAGTGAAGAATTTTACAGACGAAAGCTGACGGAATTTAAGTCGAGCCAGACAGTAATGATGAAAGCCACGAATGTGTCAATGAAAGCATTCGAGGCATCTTACGCCGTGTCCCTGCTTGTGGCTAAATCAAAAAACCTCACTCTATTGTTGAGGAGCTCATTCTCCCTGCAGCGACTGCGTTGGCCGAAATTATGATAGACAAGAAAGCAGCCGAAGAATAACACCGTATCCCGTCGGATCAATGATATGTCTGTTAATATAATTGGACAAGTGGTGAACAAAATAAAACTAGCCGGTCAGTTCGCTTTGCAGCTGGATGAAATGACAGATGTGAGTA
Source organism: Pseudochaenichthys georgianus (assembly GCF_902827115.2). Classification (NCBI taxonomy): domain Eukaryota; kingdom Metazoa; phylum Chordata; class Actinopteri; order Perciformes; family Channichthyidae; genus Pseudochaenichthys; species Pseudochaenichthys georgianus. The sequence goes on from NC_047513.1 coordinate 2,744,685, forward strand.
GAGAAGCGCAGCTCCTGTCCTTCGTGCGTTACAAAGATGCGTCGGACATAAACGAGCATATTTTATTTTGCAAAACGCTGCCAGGAAAGACAACTGGGGAAAACCTGCAGCCACATCTGTACTGATGGAGCAGCTGCGATGACGGGGCGCAAGGGACTTTTTGGGCACGTAAGAAAGGTAAATCCCGACATGAAATGGATGCATTGTATTATTCATCGTGAAGCACTAGCTAGCAAGAGGATGAGTCCTGATTGAAGTGCTGTTATGGATGATTCTGTGAAGATGATACATTTCATCCAATCTCGGCCATTGAATCACAGGCTGTTTGAAAGTCTTTGTCATGAGAACGGCACAGAGCACGATCAGCTATTGCTTCACACAGACGTGCGCTGGCTGTCTCGTGGGAAAACGCTACTGAGACTTTATGAACATCGCAATGAAGTGTTTGTGTTCTTGACGGAGCATCTGCATCCTCTTGCTGTGCAGCTTGAGGATGACAAGTGGGTGGCGCGCCTGGCATATCTTGCTGATGTTTTTACCAAACTCAACGAGCTCAACCTATCACTTCAGGGCAAGGAGTCACATATCCTGAAATTGTATGACAAAGTTCAAGGATTCACAAAAAAGCTCAAACTATGGGAGAGGAAATGTGATGAGGGAGACGTGAGCTGCTTCCCACTACTCAATGCCCATCTTTCCACCACTGCTGTTTCCAGGGGTCCAGTGGTCAAACTGGTGCAAGCACACCTGTCCAAACTCTGCACTGATTTCAGCCATTATTTTCAGGACATTGAAAATAAGTCAGAAAGACTGGATTGGGTGAGGAACCCATCCATTGTGAGTGAGAGCAGCAACAGCCTTCCAACAATGCTGCAGGAGCCTCTGATGGAATTATCATCTGTCTGAAGATGGCATATGCTGAGAAGTCATTGACTGAGTTTTGGTATGATGTGGAGAAGGAATATCCTGAACTGGGAAAACATGCACTGATTGAACTTTTGCCGTTTGGTTCTACTTATTTGTGTGAGGTGACCTTCTCAGCTTTAACACACATCAAAACCAAGCAGAGGAACAGACTGGATGTGGAGACCAGCCTGGTCACAGCTGTTTCCACACTGCCTCCAGAACTATCAAAGCTTATGAAAGACAAGCAAGCTCAAGTGTCTCATTAAAGCTCACATGACTGGTGAAAAGAAACTGCTAGGCCTATACTGATTCTGGATATTATCTTGCTAAGTGTTTTGTTCCAGAATTAAAGTTTAAATGCCTGTTTAAATGGGACTTATTCAAAGGGGCTCCATGGTTTAAGCCTAAATGTTACAAGATATATATAGCAAAGATAAGATGATTATTTTGATTTCATATGTATTTATTTGATTATATTATTTATTTTCAAGGCAACATATTCATTTTTATTTATTTTTATTGAGTGATTTAAGTTCAAATTAAGAAAATGCCTGAGAATTAGATGTTCAAATTAAGGAGATGAAATAAAGTTATTTTCATTCAATAATCAGTTACGTTCTACTTGTGAAGGATCATCAGCACGTATGAGTGAGGGGGTACTCATGGAATGACAAAAGGCTCAGGGGGTACACAAGACAAAAAAGGTTGGGAACCACTGCACTACAATGTACCATAACCGTGCGTTCTGCATGTTTGTAAGGGTGCGTTCACACCTGCCTTGTAGAGTCCGGTTGAATGGAACCCTGGTGCGTTTAGCCGCTTGGTGCGGTTCATTTGGGTCGGTGTGAACGCAGTCCGAGACCTCTGAAGTGAACTAAACAACCGGACTCTGGTCCGCTAAAGTAGGTGGTCTCGGAGCGCTTGCTTGCGAACTCTGGAGCGGTTCATCGCTGGTGTGAACACAGTCCGCACCAAAACATAGGAAGTGCAGTATTTACGTGTCACAAGAATGCGGATATCTTCAAAATCTTTAGCGAAAGAGTCTTTCAAGACATCCACGGTTGTTTAGTTAAAGAGTAAAGCAGAATTAAGTGTTGAACAGTGTCGTGTAAAGTAAAAATTCTCCGTCAGCTACATACAAGTAAGAACACCTGTCGTCGGTGAAACGCCCCTCCTCTGCAGAACGTCTCTCATGGATAATGCTGCACATTATCCCGCTTATTACACGGCCACATTCTCAACAAAGTAACGACATGACTCCCAATATTAATTGAAATGCTTTTGTGGATTTATAAAATGATTTTATTGATTTAAAAAATAGTTGTATATAAATGTACATGCATCCGCTAAGAAAAATAGTCTGTTCTTACTGTTTGAACTAACGTAGCAACGGCAGGAACTGCTTCGATAGAGTTTTTGAAGAGCTTTTTGATTACAGATTTGAAAAAATCGTTGCTTGCTTTAAAAGTAGCACAATTCATTATGTCAAACCTTGGGAAGTATCTAGATATCGCTGCCCTAATGCCAAAGTAACTGGCAACTGAATATGTGTCGCCGTCTGACCTATGTCTGGACCGCTGCGTAAAAAGGAGGGTTTCTGCCCGTTACTTCTCCGCTGTTTTCTTGTCGCTCTTGTCTTGTCAGTTAGTTTCAGCCAAAATGTATACAGTTAAATCGAACGGACTTATTTGTGCAGATGTGAGCGTCCTTAACAACGGCCAATAAATCCTTGACAGCGGTCTGTCTGTTCTGGATTAAAAACGTGTCACGTGTTTTGAATTGACCAATCAGAATCGAGTATTCAACAAAGCCATGTAATAATGTTTTTTAACGGACGTTGTCTGATTATATAATCATATGTCTGTTGATCTCCAGACTAACAGCAGCATGAGAATAACCTGCCGAAAGTGCCGATGCTCCATGGCGGAGGCTCCGCTAGAAATTGCCGGGATTTGCGTTTGTACCCCCGTAATGTCTGACCAATGGTTGAACAGCATTTCCGAGCACATGACTTGTGTTTAAAGTTTATAGTCCGTTTGAGTTTTGCCCGTGTGAACGCAAACCGAACCTTCTGAAAAATGAAACAATGTAACAAACTGTCGTCTGGTGCGCACCACAGAGCGGACTATTAGGTGTGAATGCACCCTAAAAGCAAGCTAACTTGAAACACTAGACTATTCATTTTACAAGGTAATTTATACCCACCAGCGTTTTCAAATACATGTAACTAATCAAAGGTAATGATCGCGCAGTGATGATACTAATACTTCTAGAATCTGTGGAATCTCAGCTTTAATCTGATATCTTGTATGTGCAGTTACGATAAGTATAATAAAGTATTTCTACCGTGAGTTCTGTGCGTTGGCATTTTTTCGCTCAGGGCTAATTTAGATGCTTCTTGTGAGACTTGTGTTTTGTTTCGGTAAAAATGGTTCGTGACGTCCATAGCCGACGTGCTGCTCTCCTCCTGGATCTCTGCATGAGGGTGACTCCAGGTTTCTGAGGCTGTGGCTGTAAGTCAGCAGAATAACTGTTTTGAATGTATGTGACAGATCATCAAAAAATATAGTTTATCTTATAAATATACACACACACACATGCACACAAACAGACACATACACACGCACAGACATACATACACACACACACACACACACACACACACCCATACATAGACACATGCACACACACAGACACACACATACATAGACACACAGACACACACACACACACACACACACACACACACACACACACACACACACACACATACAGACACACATAGATACACACACAGCCACACACAATCAAGAGAGGGCTTTCTTTCCTGCAGCACCAGTGTTCAATACAAAATAATCGCTAGTGTTCCCCATATATTTTTGTATGTGTAGTAGGGAGAGATTATACTGTAAATATATATTCAGTTTCCAGTTTATTAGGTACAACTAGCTAATAGTAACACAGTCTAATATAGTGATGCAATAAATACTACCCTTATGAAGGTTATACATGTTTTTTCTGTAGAAAGAATTGATGTCAACTGATTGGTTATTTTAGAGGCTGAAGTTTCTGGTGCAATGCGAATAGGCGTTTCCTTAAACCCACGTTATGCACAAAACATTAGGCTATTTGATGTGATATGTCACTGATGTATTTTTCAGCAAACACATTTCTGAGATAGCTAAGGCAATTTAGGGTAATAGGTAACGTGTATCTGTTCTCTCATCAGGTAGAGCAGTCTGAGGATCCAGAAATAGATGACGTCGCGGTCGGACTTCTCCTGATCAGTCTCAGGTCGACAAATGCCACGCTCTTCTGCCCAGAGAAGATCGCTGTTGTCATAGAGGGGGACAAAGTTACACTGGCTGAGGCATTCATCCATCTTTTCGCACTGATCTATTCCCTCCATCTGAGTTACCCGAAAGAGTTGGCAAACACTTTCGACTTCATCCAGAAAGTATTGATGGGCCTGGATGAGGGGAACATGAGGCCCAGGGTATTGAGCCTAAAAAATTAGCTTCTCACATTGTAGTCATCCTACAATATAACACACACACACCACACTCCCTTCTGGCTGGACGCTGGCGTTGTGCCCCATACACACACCACACTCCCTTGTGGCTGGACGCTGGCGTTGTGACTCACACACACACATACACACACCACACTCCCTTGTGGCTGGACGCTGGCGTTGTGCCCCCCACACACACCACACTCCCTTGTGGCTGGACGCTGGCATTGTGCCCCACACACACACCACACTCCCTTGTGGCTGGACGCTGGCGTTGTGCCCCCCACACACACACCACACTCCCTTGTGGCTGGACGCTGGCGTTGTACCCCACACACACCACACTCCATTGTGGTTGGATGCTGGCGTTGTGCCCCACACACACACCACACTCCCTTGTGGCTGGACGCTGGCGTTGTACCCCACACACACCACACTCCATTGTGGCTGGATGCTGGCGTTGTGCCCCACACACACACCACACTCCCTTGTGGCTGGACGCTGGCGTTGTGCCCCACACACACATACACACACACCACACTCCCTTGTGGCTGGACGCTGGCATTGTGCCCCACACACACACTCTTTAAATCTGCTCTATGCATTGTAATATGTGTTACTGTTCAAGTGTGTTTGTTTGTAAATGTTAAAAAAGGATGGACAACATTTTGAAACCTTACAATACATATTTTACACACACAGACACAATGTTCTCTGTTTACATCCTGCTGCTTTAAATGTGTTCTATGCATTGTAATATGCATTACTGTTCAAGTTTGTTTGTAAATGTTAAAAAAGGATGGAAAATATTTTCACATACATTTTGATACCTTACAATACATATTCCACACACACACACACACACACACACACAATGTTCTCTGTTTACATCCTGCACTTTAAATCTGTTCATTGAAAAATGTGCTACTGTTCAGCTTCAAGTTGAAGGACTGTTTCCCATACATTATTTTATACTTATATATCTGGATATTTGTCAAGGCCTTAGCACTGTTTAATTTATTTTGTATTTAAAAGTTAGTTATTTGCTATAATTTATATATATTGTTCGGTAAAGTGTGTCACTTAATAAAACAGTAATTTGCATTTAAATTGTCAGTGTTAAAGTGCTTTTTAATATTTAGTCAAAATGTTAACTTAGGGATTTTTGAGTTACAGTTAACTAAACATTTCGATGTAATCGGTTTCAACAAACGTTTTCAGTACTACTCAATTGAAATTTTTAATTCATATTGGGGTTTAGAGATAATACAAATATTTAAGTTAAATCTACCTGATTTTCATATCTACTGTGCTAACAAAAATTATTAGTTTAAATAACTTAATATATGCATGTTTCTTTAACTTAAAACAATATGTTTGTGTCACTTAAAAATTACTAGTAAATAGAACTCAATTGATAAGATTATACTTTAACTTAAAACATTTAAGTTAAGGTACTCAAAAATGTCGATGTAATCAGTTTCAAAAATACGTTTGAGTTCTATTAACTTGTCAGGTTTTACAGTGTAGGAAGAGGAAACATTTTAGTATGTTGGTTTGCGTATGTAATTTATCCTGAATTTATTTTGGTTTATTTATTTTTTCTCGGGAACAGGATAGTCTGCAGTGTATTTCCTGTTCTTCTCTGTTCAGATATTAACAAACCATTACAAGAGAATAGATGTGTATGGAGCTGGGGAAAGAGTCTAAGACAGGGCCATACTTTCTGAATTTGCTGAGGGCCAAATAAAAATGGACACCCCTGGTGGAAGATGATGTGTTAGAACAGAGGTGGGGTATATATTCAGTGTGCAGCACTGACAGTTACTTCACCTTGTAGTTCCTGCAGGTGGGGTTGAAGGCGTTGGTACCGCAGGCGAACAGCGTCTCGTCATCTCGCGGCACCAGCACTTTGACGTAGTTGTAGCACTCGTCCTAAAACCCAACAAACCAAAAAAGTGTCTTCTACTTTTATCTATAACACTTATTGATCACGACTGTCAGGGTTGAAACTAGGGCTACACAATTATTCCACATCTTGTTGTAATTGCAATATGGTAAATATGCGTTTAATATCGTTTAGAATTAATTGTGTGGAACTGCACAGATATGCTGGCCTAAACATCGGATTGCTACAGACTTACCATATTTGTTTGGTAAGGAACAAAATTGCACTATGACCAATTTAATATATTTTTTAAAGCTAGTGAGAAGGACTCCGTGCTGCCTCTCACATCACGAGATGCTCTAGTTTGTTCTGCTGCTCAGATATTCTGCAGTTTGTCAGCCGTCAGCTTTGATGCTGATCTCGCCATTTTCAGGGAACGATGCTTATGTGAGTCAAACCCAGAGGAGCGGCACAGATACATCTGGGATGTATGACATCTGGGATGGATGACATCTGGGATGGGATGACAAATGTCTCACCAGAGAGGCTAAGAAGAGACCCGGCTTCAATTACCAAAGTGCGAGCGGCTACATGACGTGGTGTAATACCAGCTGCGTATCATATCATATTGCAATTGAATATCATCACGTTTAATCAGAATTAGGTTTTTTTTCCAAATCGTGCGTCTTGAGATGAAACACTAGTTTACAGAGTCTCTGCTGTTCACAAATAACAAAATGTGTAAGATGATTTCATCTTCATATTTAGCATTTTTTAAACCATTCGTCCATAAATACTCAAATTAAACTGTGCAGTATAAGAAAAGCGGACATGGTAGAGGAACAGGAAGTTATGAGGTAAAAAGCCAAAAGGGGTGGAAAGAAAAGCAGAAGAAACTCACGCTGTTCTTTCCTCTGACCGTACACTTGCTGACGTCTTCAGATCGCCATGTCAGCTTCTGAAACACAGAGTACAGCACAGATCTGAATCTGACAGGATATGAACTTATTCATTCCCCGTGAGCAGACAGACAATAAGAGAGTATAATTCTACTTGTGATTGTGATTTTTGATCACAAATAAAAATGAATCATGATGAGATGTTTGAGTTTCACTCAAGGTCAACATTTGGTCGCCTGAAGTGGCATTGCATCTCCTCTTAGTAAGCGTCAGCTGTGTTGTTTAAAAGCTTTTCATCCAGTGGTAAAATACACTTTTAAAGACATTAATTATTCAAAAGAAAATGTAGAATTAGTTTGTGTCGGAGGAGAGCTATGTGGATAACTGCTCTCTGACTGTAAAGACCACAATGATGGTGAAGGCAACAACTCTCACTTTATGACGTAAATTGCATTGATTTGGTTTGGAGACACCTAGTGGCAGAAAATGACTTGTTCTGTGAGTAACCTGATCCTGTCTCAGTTGGACCTGTTATACCTGAAACATTAAAGACATTTCTCACACAGAGAGGGAGAATGAAATGCAGAAGGTGGACTTCAGCGGACTTCATGTCTGATCACTGATAAATAAAGTCACATCTCACTTCAAAGAGCTGCTGGAGGCACGATAGACAGAGAGGCCCATTACCTCAGGTGCCACCCTGTACACGTCACTGTCTGTGGTGAGGAAGAGGTTTGCAGATGAAAGGCACTCTGTGCTGCCTCCCACTTCACAAGATGCTCTGGTTTGTTCTGCTGCTCTGGTAGTTACTGCTTTGTCTGCAAATGATATTCTGCAGTTTGTCAGCCGCCAGCTTTGATGCTGCTCTCGCCACTTTTAGGGAGAGATGCTTACAGTATGTGAGTCAAATCAGAGGAGCAGCACAGATACATCTGGGATGTTGGTAGATTTTAGCCACTGTGGTTAAGCTTTGTTAGTCTTTTTGTCCGCCAGAAAACATTTCTTACCAGAGAGGCTAAAAGGTTTGAAACTTCTGACTAAGAAGATACCAGGCTTCAATTACCAAATTACAAGTGGCTACATTACGGTGGTGTAATACCAGCTTCCTCCCACACTTTAACCTCGGCTCAACTAAAGAAAGTATTTCCAGTCTGTGAGAAAGCGTCTGACACTCAGGAACTCAGACAATTAGCAGACCTAAGTCGCCAGACAGAGGTTCAGATGAGAAAAAGGCTTGTGTGAAATAAGGCTGTAACATAGCCTTAAAGGTGGGGTAGGTCATGTTGGAGAAACCAGCTCGAGCGAACGCGCACATGACCAATGAGGGCACGAGATAAGTTTGTGCACAGATGGAAGGCTGACAGGCAGCCGGCTAAAATGATTGGTTGTGCTTTTTACAGCGCCACGGCTTCCACTGATGACATTTTGTTATGGATTTGTTGTCAAAACACTTCAGATATTCATTGCTATCGGATGTTAAGAGCATTCCATGGAATATAACAAAAAGTGTATCTCGAGCCGGTTTCTCAAACTTACCTACCCCACCTTTAATATAAGTTAAAAAGACTAGTTGTGAAAAGATTCCCCCCCTCACAGTTGTCATGAACTTAACTATACAGAATATATATATATTTGTGTTAGGATAGTTCATCAACTAAATGGTATTCCTCGATATGCCAAAAGGATGAAGGAGTTGACCCTGAATGGTGAGGGCAGATCATTGCATGCATCAATCTACATAGTGTGTATTCTGCATGAGGAACCATGTTAGTTTGTCATGAACACACTGACCCTTACAGCACAGCTCATGGTGAGTTAGCATGATATAACATTTATAGCCATGCAATTCATATTCAGAATCCTTTAGTAAGGCTCGGGTCTGTGTGCATCCGTTAACCTTTGAGCAGCTAACTCCACTGGCACAGATTCAAATAGGAAGCTTCTTTAACCTCTGTTTTAAAACAAAGTATGAAAAATGATATCAAGTGTTTAGTTCAGAATTGTAATTACTGTGGAGTTTCATCAATGCATTGCTTAAATAAAACAATCATCTAGGAAAACGTTTTTTTCTGTGGTTTAGAAAATCAAAGCTCCAGCGTATGTTCAAACCCAGAGGTGTAACGCGTCTGTTCTTGAAAATCTGTTTTCAAGAAGCGAAAAACACAGAAATAATCGGTTTTATTTTATAATATACTCACCAGCTGAGGGAAAAACTCTTCTGAAGCTGTGGTCAGGTTCACGGCAAACACGTGATCCCTACGGAGGTCAGAGCACAGGTGCACGCATCAGAGGATCTGGTCGAATACATGTTGTGCTCAGTGTGCGACTGCCTGTGTTTCCTGAGAGCTTGTTTTTGTCAAATCCAGAATTGAACCCAAGTATCATACTGTGTCTTTTATAGGTTAGGATCCAGATGTGATCCACTTCTAATGAAGCAAGTCATTTTCTCAATTTCCAGAATGCATTTTAACATTCAAAGGAACAAAACACTGGCAATTGTTGATCTAGACGAGTGGCGCAAACTCAATGTCATCCCCAGCCACAGCATTATGGTTACCCTCAGAGCGTTAGGGTTATCTCAGCCTGTCACTCATTATCTCAGAGGCGTAGAAAGGGTTTGGATAGGGCTGGTCGCAGTGTGTGAATGCAGGCTGTGTCACAGCTCCGTGATGGTGCCGATGTGCCGCAGTAAGTTGGCATGCAGGCTCTCATTTCGAGCCCTCATTTAATCTTTAACCTTCCCTCTGCATCAGCTTTATTTGGATTGGACATTTTGGTTCTGTTAATATTCTTACAACCAAATCCCCGCTGTGAGTGCCGCTGCTGGAAACTGACGATATTAAGACGCTTCAGTCCACAGGTCCCTGTGTTATTGGAAGTGTACTTCTGTAAAGCGGCATAGAATAGTGCGAACGCTAGTTATTATCTTTGCAAGCTGTTACGGGTGAGGTGCTGGGCCATGGTGTGTGTGTGTGTGTGTGTGTGTGTGTGTGTGTGTGTGTGTGTGTGTGTGTGTGTGTGTGTGTGTGTGTGTGTGTGTGTGTGTGTGTGTGTGTGTGTGTGTGTGTGTGTGTGTGTGTGTGTGTGTGTGTGTGTGTGTGTGTGTGTGTGTGTGTGTGTGTGTGTGTGTGTGTGTGTGTGTGTGTGTGTGTGTGTGTGTGTGTGTGTGTGTGTGTGTGTGTGTGTGTGTGTGTGTGTGTGTGTGTGTGTGTGTGTGTGTGTGTGTGTGTGTGTGTGTGTGTGTGTGTGTGTGTGTGTGTGTGTGTGTGTGTGTGTGTGTGTGTGTGACCTGGCAGCGATGTACAGCATGTGGTTGAGGCGCAGCAGCCTCTGAAAGTCCAGACCCAGACGCAGGGTGTCGTTGTCCTGAAGCAGACCCTGGAAGCCTGGAAACTGGTACGCCTCTGCAGACAGAGAGCAGTGTGAATCCCCAACAGACAGAAGAGGTCTTTGAGGACAGGAGAACCGTGTTGCTGGTACAATCTGAGCCTTAGTAATGTCAGAGAATTGTAGGACTATGTTCTGATGTTTAGTACTACAGCTTCCATCAGGGCTGCTAAAACAGGAAGCTACGAGCTATCCGGTAGAATCATTTGAGAATTTCTCGCCAAGCTGAAATGTATCAAAATTATTTTTGCTACTGTTTTTTCTGCATAATGTATAAATCATTATTTAAAAATATGAAGCATAAAACTGCTGAAAGAGAATATTCGTGAAGGACTGGACGTTACGACTTGAAATGTTCTTAACCTGTTGAACCCCATCCCTGTTTTTCAGGTCTCAGGCTCGAAAATGACATTCCCAGAACAAATGACCATATCTTCCCTTCTAAAAGAGTTACATTAATAATCTGTTTTCTAAAAGTAATGATAAACCTGTGAGTTGGATGTAGAAAAGTCAGAATCAATATAGATGTTTTTTATTTTAAAGAAAATTCAGATTGAACATAGTAAAAAACTGTAAATTATAGTGTCCGTCCAAAAAATCTTTTTAACCACCCTTGAATGATGGGATGGTAGACTAAAAGCTTTAGGAATCCAAAGTACAACATATAATAAGTACCCTGTATCAAGACAAGTGACATTTGACCTTTTTAGAGAGGTTTTGCAAAAATAACTCCACCTCTGGGGTGATTTGGGTAGAAATGGGCGTTGTTGCCGTTTCTCTGGAACCCATTGGTCGATTTTGGTGATTGACATCTCTTTTTAACCGTTAGAGCCAATAAAATCGAAGGGGAATTTCCACATACACACCAACGTTAACAAAAAAAAGTGGGGGCTTCGCACATGCAGTTTTGGCCAGAGCGAACCTATCTCTCGCTCTGACATCTGAAAACGGAACAGTTGGTTTATGGCTTATGGATTATCAGAAATAATTTCAAAGGGACACAGACACATTGGATTAACCTATGGATTAACATTCAGCAGCGTTGTTATCGTTTTAATGCCATTGAAGACCACTTTTGACCAGACAACGACAAAGGTAAGCCATTTTGCCGTTTTAACTACCTAGCGCCACATGTTTTGATGTCTGTGTTTGTTTATAAAGTTGTGAGTTCTTATCATGGAGTGATAATGTAGGTACCGATCGATTCTGTGTCTCCTCACCAGTGGCGCAGCCCCACCTAGTGTCAGCAGAAAGTATTAAAATAATGATTACAATAAAATGCAAAAAATAAATTTAAATATATATAAAATATATTTTAAGATCATGTTTAATCATCTGATTCGTCTGTACATTGCTGTTTTAGTCTGTGTTCTTCTAATTAGTGTCTACAGTGTGCCTATTGAGCTGTTTAGAGCCATGTGGGGAAAACCCGATCCTGCCCCTCCCTCTCACTGACTAAGTGAACGGTGACTGTAAAAACTACACTGCGCATGCTCAGAGTATTTTCCTATTTAATGTGTGTGGCAAAAAATAATGACCATAGGGGCATAGAGCTGCCATCCCCACCATACGTCATCTCACATAAATCAGAGCTGATTGGCTGTAAGTACGTGTGCCGCGAAAAGTGTGGTGTGTGAAGAGCAGGTGAAGAGGATGAGAGAGACGCGTCCTAAAACCAGGAAGTAAGCTGCGCATGGCTTCCCTCCACAAAAAAGCAATGAGATTTCTCCATAGGATTTTAGAAAATAGCTCAAAATAAGATCTGTGGGAAACGTAGCTGTTAGATAAATGCACGTTTTGTTCAGCCGGATAATATCCACATGTCTACCCTACTTTTATAATTTTCGAATCATAAATCCATCATTTAGATTTATGATAGACTTTTGAAAAACTACAAGAAGATAATGAGGATTTTGACAAAAAAGTAATATAGATTTTTGTCCAGAAGGATAGGCAAATGGACTTCATCTTCAAGTCAAGGTAAGACCACAATTTTATTGAAAATGGGATCTTACTAAGAGAGAACAATTTAATATGTAAATGATCAAATTAAATGTTTTGGGTATCCTTCTGTTGAACTGTCTGTTTAAAATTAATTGAAGCATCAGACTAAAGAGGCTTTGGAAAATAATATTATATTTTGATTTAGGTCAAAATATAATATTTGTAAACATGAAGAGTCAGAGCCAGAGCCTCACCAGCCATGAACCTCACTGCAGAAGCTTATATATAGACATCTACGTTTTTTATGCCCCACCACTTTTGTACATATAGAAACGCCACTGCTCCTCACGATGCTAATCGATGGGTTGGACGTGCAGTTACGATAAGTAATAAGGGTGTTATGAGTGAGTTTCTGTGCAGTAATGCTTTAGCATTTTTTCGCTCGTGGCTAATTTAGAGGCTCAGCGCTAACTTTGTGGGGTTTTTTTGAAGAAAAAAAAAAAATCAGTTAGCTGAGTTTCTTCCCGTTACATGGATATAAAACATTCATAGTTTATTAAATATGGGTGGTGCAGTGGTCTGTGCATCTGATCATCAGATCGAGGGGTGTGCTGGGGAACTCCTGTTCGAAACCCGCCACTGCGTCAGGCCGTTGTGTCCTTGGGCAAGACACTTCACCCGGATTTGCTCTTGTGGGTATTGTCCACAGTACATGTATAATACTAATGTGTACTTGTAAAAGCGCCTCGATGACTTTGAGGCATGAAGATGGACGGTGTGGCGCAGTGCGCTGTGCAATGATCATCAGATCAAGGGGTGAAACCCGCCGCTGCTGCGTCTGTAAAGCCGGTGTGTCCTTGGGCAAGACACTTCACCTGAACTTGCTCCTGTGGGTATTGTCCACAGTGGTGACCATTGCATGTATGATATGTGTAATGTGTATTTGTAAAGCGCTTTGAGCATCTGGAAAAGCGCTATAATAAATGTAAGGAATTATTATTATTATTAAGAAGCCCTCAGGCGCTGTTTCCTGCAGATGATGCCTTTTTCCGCCAGGGGGCGGGGGGGATGGGGTTCAACAGGTTTTAAAAGGACGTCTCTCAATTAAAGATCTCCTATTATGCTATTATTAGGCATATATTATGGGTATCAGATCTATACAAATATATAAAAAACATCTCTATGATGTGTTTTGCTCAAAATACCAAACAGATCATGCATTTTAGACATCCCTCATATCCCTCTGTTTCAGCCCTGTTAGAGAATGGCTGATTATCTGCTGGCCCCGCCCCCTTTTGAGCACCATGCAGGCACACTGTGAGTTCTGTGACGAGCAGGCTGCCGTGATTACACGCCATATCATGCTCCAAACCACTTCAAGGATTATTTCTGAAACAGTATGGAGCTCAAATGCTTTTTCTCTCACGAGTTTACGACAAGGTGAGTTTTTTTCTTTTCTGCTTTTTTACACATACTCTCTCCAGTACAGCTTAGCTCTGAGTGTTAGCAATACTTGCTAATGTAAACACAGACCATATTACTTCCAGAACACGTTGTGCATTCTTTCTAATAGCAACGTTTCTGACCATTACAGCATTAACATCTCTTTAACCCTCAAACAGTCCACTCACGTGCCGAGCTGACCACACTTATTGGCTCCAGGTCTCTGGGGAAGTGCGTGCTAGAGGCGAACTCAGACAGGAAACAGGTAGCAAGGATAAGCAGCAGCGACCGTCGCCATGGTGAAAACCAGCTGGGCGAAGCCATTTTTTAGGAGAGTAAAAGGGGATGTGTGATGATGTCAGCAGGTCATGGTGTGTGTCGTCTGAGAGGAAACAGAGAGTTAAGGGTTAGAGACAAAAAAAAGCAAGTGTGTGTGTGTGTGTGTGTGTGTGTGTGTGTGTGTGTGTGTGTGTGTGTGTGTGTGTGTGTGTGTGTGTGTGTGTGTGTGTGTGTGTGTGTGTGTGTGTGTGTGTGTGTGTGTGTGTGTGTGTGTGTGTGTGTGTGTGTGTGTGTGTGTGTGTGTGTGTGTGTGTGTGTGTGTGTGTGTGTGTGTGTGTGTGTGTGTGTGTGTGTGTGTGTGTGTGTGTGTGTGTTTTAGAGAAAATGCATTTCCTGTTGAAAATACGTACGAATGCTGTACATTTTTTGACTATACCTTCACTTCTAAAAGGGGTAAATTAATAATCTTTTTTCTCAAAGCAATGATAAACCTGTGAGTTGGATGTAGAAAAGTCAGAATCAATATAACATAACAGTAAATTCAGATTGAACATAGTAAAAAAATGTAAATGTTACTGTCAGTCCAAAAATAAAACATTACTTATTGTGAAAATCACCCTTGAATGATGGGACAGTAGACTAAAAGCTTTAGGAATCCAAACTATAACATATATTAAATACCCTGTTTCAAGATTGATGCAAAACAAGTGAAACTAGAGAATGCAATTCCTGAAGAAATTGCTAGTGGGAATGCTTTATGCTGAAAATCTGACGCTAAACTGCTATGCTGAAATGTAATGTGTAAGAAGAAAGTGAATAATTTAGATTGAAATGATACATGAACACTGGAAAAAGAAAAAAAAGTAAAAAGGCTTGGAAAAGCAGCAGAATATTTGAACTGCAAACTTTTGAACTAACTTGATGGCGAAGGATCTGTCGCCATGCCAACGGCATTTGATGACATCCCATAATACGCTTAGATGCGTTGATGGCTGCATCGTTACCAAACCTGTGAAGTTTTGGGCCGTTTGGAGCTTTTTCATTGAAGTTATGAGAAAACTGTGTTTCATGGTGAGCATTGTTGCAGCATTTTGAAGAATTCTCAAAACTGTCCCGTAGATGTCTTCACGGCTGGACTGTTATCACACATGTGAAGTTTGAGCACTTTTTGAATATTTTCATATGAGTTATAGCCACATCGTGTTTTATGGCGAGGGATGCGTTTCCATGGAAACGGCATATGATGACACCCCATAATTGAAGTAGAGCTGTTGAGGGCAGGACCGTTAACCATTATCTGAAGTCTGCTGCTCTGAGCATGTCAGTTGGAGTGATGACATCATCGTGTTCCATTCCACAGGTGTTTATATTTGAGCTAACGAGGTGTCCAGAGATGAAAGGTTTCCATGGTGATGTGCAGTAATCAGTTAGAGGAGAGAATTTTCATTGTTCTGAATGAGATAAACTTCTTACTTGTGAACGTTTTGTGGAAGAACCGTAACAGATATCGGTGAAATTTCAAAGCGTGAAGCATGTCAAGGAACTTGAGCATCTGAAGTGTACCTTTTGTGTACTTTCGGGTTAATAATGTAGCCTTTTTGGCAGATTAACTAAAGGTGTGCGGGACATGTTGAAAGTTTGTGTCACTTCATGCCCTCCAGAGGCATTTTGTTTAATTATTTTGCTTAATTTATTTTTATTTTCCAAGCTACGAGATGTTTTCCTACGTTTCTCAGGAAAAATTATGTTTCAGGAATGTTGGGTTTGGGAATTATGGCAGGTTTAAAAGACAATATGAAGGCAAAATTAAATCTGTCCTCCACTCTAGCTGTGACATCACACACTCTAAAATCTGAAGAAGGCCTCTTTGCCAAGGTCTGAACAATGTTTAATATCTCTAAAAATACGAATACAATTTAAAAGTTGTGTTACATAATGTCAGAAAGATGTGTAACATTTTAAAGTTGGAATGAGGTTTCGGAGTGAAAGTATGAAGGAGCAGTTAGCAGTTGAAGTTGCATGAAGATTGTTCAACTCTGAAGAGTTTCTCCATTGACTTCCATGTTAAAAATGTGATGAATTATGGGATGTATCTCTGGAATTATGAAAGTTATGAATAATACAAGTAATAGCCATCGATTCCCGACCGAGCTGAACGTTTTGATGTTTGAACGGAGTTTCTGCGATGTTCAATGTGGGAGGAGAAGAGGTGCAAAATAACCCGGCGGAATAATAAAGAATTTTGTGCGTAGCATAACAGATAGTTGGAAAGCATTCCCACTAAATTTGACCTTTTTAGAGAGATTTAGAAAAGAAAACACACTTCTGGGGTCATTTGGGTGCATTTTCCATATCTCTGGCCCCCCTCTGTCGATTTTGATGATTGACACCTCTTTTTAACCGTTAGAGCCAATAGAATCGAGAGGAAAGTTCCTCAAATCCATCTAAACATTACCCATCGGTGAATGAGTGATGCGTAGCCAGAATGCCCAAAACCGGAAGCTGTCATACACATTACATTTCACTTGTTAGACAATTTTATCCAAAGCCATATATGCCGTTTTTGCTCCGTAAAGCTACGTCGTGTGTTGTCTGGGTTTGCTTCCACTACTTATATTTCTAGAATCTGTGGAATCTTAGCTTTAATCTGATATCTTGTTTTTGTAGATCCGATAAAAAATAAAGTATTTATACCGTGAATTCTGTGCTAAGTTCGTTAGCTTTTTTTCGCTCAGGACTAATACAGAGGCTTGGTATTACATTTGTGTTTCGTTTTGCTAAAAATTGTTAATATTGTCAGATAGCTGAGTTTTTACCCATTAAGTGGGTATGACACATTCATAGTTTGTTCATTCATTTCAATCTTTATTTCGAACAGATTACAAAAATAACAAATAAAAAATAACAAATTTAAAAAACAGAATACCGTATTGTTAAAATACAGTATTTATCCACATTCATGATAATATTTATATATTCAACAAAAAAAGTCTTCATATTAATAATAATAATAAATCATATGTGTCCGAAAGGGAGCAGGAGGAAGCAAATGCTTATTAATTTCCACCCCTTAGTTGATCAATGATTGTCCTTTAAATCATTATGCAAGTTATTCCTACTTACATTTACATTTATACATACATATACAATAATTTCTCATCTTCAATCACCTCTCTTCATTCTCATAGTTTTGCCAAAAAGTGTTTCTGTACATCCTTTTAAACTGAATTATGCTCGTGCTTTGTTTTAACCCAGCGGCAAACTCTGGGGAAGAGCCGGGACGCCAATACGGAAGTGCCACACACTGCAGTTCATATATTGGCCGATAGTCGATGGCTGCAGAAAGGAGCAATTTCCATAGACCCCAATGTTAAAATGCCAAATTTTACAGTAGAAAAAAACATGTTCCTACCCCTGGCTCCATACATTTTATTATCGATATAGTTAGATTCCACCTTCATGATTATGAATCTGTGAGTGAATGTTTTTCTAACGCGACCCTTTTATTTATATTAGGTCTCAAAATTTCTGCATATATTAGGGTGTGGTCACATTGAGTGACAGCTCTGTCAAGTGACTGCCGCTGTTAGCTTCTTGTCTCTCTGCTAGCTGCTCCGTGAAGCTACAGGGACTCTGCCTGCTCAGCTCATCCAGGAAACACAACTTAAAGCCGGCTGTGGCTGTTTGTTCTTCATGCTTATATATCGGACTATTGTGACTCGCTCTGCTGTTAAAACAGACGGTGCATGAATGCGGTAAGTGAAATTCGAGTACTTTATTTATGTGTTAAATAAAGTACTCGAATTTCTCTCACTGAATATGAGAGGGGGGAAATGAAAATAATAAATGCTTTAGACAATAAGAAATATAAAGTTGACTGTTGAGTTGCTCAGTTTTTTTAGATTGTCAATACTATTACTGTATAACTAATATCTCAGGTTAAGAGGCACCTTCAAATAAAGATTGGTCTTTAAATACATTTTGTCTTTTGAATTGTTTGTCTATAGTCAAGGATCTAGAACTGGTACTTAGTTTTAATGATACAGTCTGGTTATTATGCTGTTTGGAGGAGGCCTCACAGGTAAGAGCACTAACTAGCTACCATCACATGTACCTTAGCTTGAATGTGTTAAATGTATTAAACGTATAATTAAGTGATATCAAAATATAAATTACTAATGTCATGCAAAACATATTAATATTTGCTTGATTCCAGTGTTGAATTTAGCACAATTGCAATGTAAGGGATTTTAAGATTCTGAAGTATTATGCTAAAAACTCAATAACTTAGATTATTATTTATAGTTTTGCTGAATAGTTTCATGTCCGCTTACCTTAGAAACGTAAAATGCCACAGCAGCGTGCAGATGGGGAGCATGTTAGCTTAGCTTGGTAGCTTCAGCTAGCTCTGGAACTTCCAGCTCGGTGGCATGAGGTCCCGCCTCCGCCTCTTTGCCCTTATTTGGAGCAGGCGGGATTTGAACTCTGACGTCACTGTCGAGCCGTTAGTGGCCGACTCCGCCTACTAAGGGCTTCTCGGCAGCTCTGCAGAATCCTATGGGTGACGTCACGGACCCTACAGTACGTCCATATATATAGTCGATGGTTTTAACTCCTGCTCCAAGCCATTCCATAAAATCACCCCACAGATTGTCATACTCATACTTCTCAGAGTTGTTCTGACCTTGAGTTGTTTAAAATGTAGATTTCTTCTCAAATTATACCCACCCTCTCTGTCTATGAACAGTGTTTTTAATTTCCTAGGAAGTAGATTATGTCTTGCTCTGTACATGATTTGTGCCGTTTTAAATGTAACCAGATTAGAGAACTTCAATATGTGTGACTTCAAAAATAATATAATGTGTTCAAGATATCCAACATTATTGATAACTCTTATAGCCCTTTTTTGTAATGTGGATAACGGCTGTAGGTTGGTTTTGTACGTGTTTCCCCAAATCTCCACACGGTAAATCAGATATGGCAATATTAGTGTGTTATATAGAGTATACAATGAGTTGTGGTCCAGAATGTGTCTGGCTTTTCCCAATATTGCGAGTCTTAGCCAGTTTTGCTTTTACATGAATGATATGAGGTTTCCAGCTGATTTTGTGGTCTAAAACCACACCAAGGAACTTAATTGCATATACTCTTTCTATGTCTATGTTATCTAGTATTAATTCCACCTGTGGAATTGTTTTATGTTTTCCAAATAACGTAATCTTTGTTTTGCTTATATTTTTTGTTTGTGTCAAACCAATGTTTTTACTTTAATCATTTCTGCTGTTATCACTTCCATTAGCTCTTTCAAATTGTCACCGGAATATATTTGATACTCTGCAAATGTCGTTGATGTATATTATGAATAGCTTTGGACCCAACACAGACCCCTGAGGTAGTGAAATTTGACCTTTTTAGAGAGGTTTAGAAAATAAAACCACCTCTGGGGTCATTTGGGTGTATTTGCCATATCTCTGGAACCCATTGGTCGATGTTGGTGAATGACACCTCTTTTGGACCGTTAGAGCCAAAACAATCGAGTGGGAGTTCATCTAAACATTACCATTGGTGAATGAGAGTGATGCGCAGCCAGCATGCCCAATCCCGGAAGCTCTCATACACTCTATATGAAAACTCTATTTATTGACATAAATGTTATGATGGATTATCAGTAATCATTTCAAAGTGACACAGAGACATTGGATTAACCTTCAGCAGCGTTTATATGCGTTTTAATGCCATTGAACACAACTTTTGATCAGAAAACCGCAAAGGTAAGACGTATTTGCCGTTTTTGCTAATTCAGAGGCTTGGTAATACCCTTGTGTTTCGTTTAGCAAAAAATGGTTAATATTGTCTGATAGCTGAGTTTCTTCCCGTTAAGTGGGTATGACATATTAATAGATTGTTAAATGTTAAGAAGCCGCACAGTTTTGTGAATATTGTTGTGATGTCGGGCTTAACAGGTTAAAGAAAAGTTAAAAAAGGTTTACAACAACAAACTGTATCGCCTCAATGTCCTGAAATAGCTGAATAATGTAAAAGTTGAATGGTTTCTGTAGCTGAAAGTAGGCTGAAGAAGTAAGATATCAAATGTACATAATTGTATACTGTAAGTACAAGTAGTAGTAGTAGAAGTAGTAGTAGTAGTAGTAGTAGTAGTAGTAGTAGTACTAGTAGTAGTAGTGGTAGTAGTTGTAGTCAGCGGTCACTAAATGCTGCTGAACCACATTAATAAACAATGAACCACGACACTCTGGAGAAAAGTATAAGGGTTGAGAAGTAGTTCTTTAATCTAATCTGGTTTCGTATAACTAAAAGTAACACGATCATCGACCCAACGCAGTCCTTCATTGTTGTTGTTGTGAGCGGCGTTGGGGAGAAAATCAGTGACGTAAACGATGATGTCATGACGCAGCAGGGAACTCCTTGCATAAGTTGCCTTGACATTTTGAGTTTTTTACACTGTACACTTACGCAACAATACAAGAGAAAATATTTGAAATAATTATTCATACTGTAATATCTCAAAACATATACATGCTTACCCTGATGACTCTTCAGTGGTGGACAGGTGCCTCCAGCAGTCAGGGGACAGGAAGCGCTCAATGCATTCCAAGACGTAAACAGGAAGTCAGGAAGAAGGGGGGACCCCGTTTAGACGTCCTGCAACAACACAAAGAACCAAAAGAAAGTTCGATCAGGACAAATGAACCAAGTGTTTTCAGATGTTAAAGCAGTGCTGGTACTGAGGGACATGCAATCAAAGGGAAATGTCATATAACGGGATCCGTTTTTAATCCATATACACTATGTTTGTATGATTGTAGATTGGTATATTAGAGAGTATTCTAATTTATTCTGTATATTTCATAGTGTTTTTTATTTACTGAATATGTCATTTTTACTGAGAACATATATATATATATATATATATATATATATTGCTTTTTAATGTTTATCTTTATTATATTTGTATTTTATTTTTAAGACAATTTGTAATACTTGTAGATTGACTGTTAAAATGCTGCTATGAAAAAACTGGGCAGCGAGGGGATTAACCTGTTAAACCCTGAGCCTGTTTTTTAGGTGACTATATATATATATGACTATATCTTCATGTTTAAAAGGGGTAAATTAATAATCTTTTTTCTCAAAGCAATGATACACCTGTGAGTTGGATGTAGAAAAGTCAGAATCAATATAGATGTTTTTATTTTAAAGTAAATTCAGATTGAACATAGTAAAAAGATTTAAATTATAGTTTCCGTCCAAAGAAAACCCATTACTTATAGTGAACACCACTTTGAATGATGGGATAGTAGACTAAAAGCTTTAGGAATCCAAACTATAACATATAATAAGTACCCTGTATCAAAAAACCCACCTCTGGGGTGATTTGGGTGTGTTAAGTATTACTTTGTAATAGCACCCTTACTCCATGTTTAATGGTAATGATAAGCGCGGAGCGCTCTATGTCTAATGTTTATTACGCAGCACAGCCAAGCTTGTTCATTCCCCTGAATAAAAGGAAGAGAGAAGAAAGATGACTGTGCATAATTTATTGCTTAACAGGTTATGGGCCCAGGCAAAGTTGGACTAATGTTAGTTTTCCGGAAGAAGTTTAACGTGAAGCATTACACTGAACTTCTACAAACTATGTTGACCAATAAGTAAAGAAGTGGCTGAAGAGGTTACACGCAGGGCCGCCTTAATGCACGGGCTGACCTGGGCTGAAGCCCAGGGGCATACGCAGATCAGGGGCCTATCATGAGCCAATACAAAATATAAATTATTATTTTGGATGTTTTTAAAAGAATGTTAAATAAACAAAGTCTTGGCTTTCAGAATATGAAACTTTTATTTCCAAAATCACTCGATAAATACATTTTTGAAGCTTGTAAAGGGAAGATGACAGCTCGCACTCGCACTCACTCCCTCCGGCTGAAATTATGAATGTAAGGCGTAGAGTAATCATAGATAACACGGCAGGGTCCGTTACAGTTTGTTTTCATCTGGTTTCAAATAAACAAAGTCTTGGCTTTCAGAATATTAAACTTGTTTCGGCAAATTCAGATGATAAATACAACTTTGAAGCTTCGGCATAATTACAAGCGGAGAACGGAGTAACTTGACGTCACAGCAGGCAGAACAACAGCCGGTGTTTCTCGTGAGTGTTTTCCCCGGGAAACAAACACAATACACACAAACGCAAAAATACACAAACACACACACGTATACACACACACACACATGAGCTCCCCCCAGACCAGTAATCCAAACGAAAATATCTTCCCTCCGTAGTATTTTGATCATTTGCTCTGCTAATCAATCAGATCGATGGATTCCAGAGATGACTCCGCAACAGTCAGTGGGCACCACTTCACAGCCAATCAGAATGAGAATATGTTTCACATGTGACTTATTCAAATTGCGAGTGATTGAGTGACAGATGAAGGTTGTGAGAAAAAGTTTGAGAAGAAAAAGTTTGAGAGTGGCGCTCGGAAAGGGAAATTGTTGAGGGAAAAGTAGTTTCGAGACAAGCAGCTATTACAAAACATGCCGAAGCTTACAGGTTATTTTAAACCCGTAGGCCAGGATGAGGAGGAAGGACAGATGAGTTCTGTACCGAGCGGCTGCGGTGCCGCCGCGGGGCCTCGGAGCCAAGTAGGCTGTCTGGTTCTGATAGCGATGGAGTAGCTGGAGAGGAAAAAAAGACAGGAGGGATGTTGGAGGAGATGGAGAGGACGACGAGGACTTGCTACGTGGAGGGGAGCCAACGGCAACCGGACAAATACACGAGGGAGGCCCGATACGTCACTCATCTGGAGGAGAGGACCAGGCGCGCGTGGAGCAGAGTGGAGAAGTGCGATCACAGAGCCTGCCGAGGCTATAAATGACTTTGATTTGTTGTTTAAATAGGGGGCCTACAAAACAGCTACAAAACAGCCCCAGGGCCTGATGGCAGGTTAAGGCGGGCTTGGTTACACGTGACGTATTATGTGAGAACCCATAATGCTAACAAGCTACTTTAGCAAGCTAATCGCTGTGCTAACAACATGGCAAGCAGAGCAACGGGAGTTTTCACGCCACAGCTCTTGTTCGATGGAACCGACGAAAAGTATGACCTTTGGGAAACAAGATTCTTAGGCTGCCTACATATCCTGAAATTAAAATAAACTATTCTCCATGAACCCACTGGAAATAGTCCTGAACAGCTAACAGAAGACATGAGAAAGAATGCTGATTGCTATGCTGAGCTAATAAGACTGATAGATGATAAAAGCCTATCACTGATAAGACACGATGCCACTGATGATGGCAGGAAGGCTCTAAGAATATTGAAAGAACATTATTCTGGAAAAAGTAAACCACGGATAATAAACCTCTACACGTCGTTGACCAAGCTACACATGAAAGACAGCGAAAGTGTTAGTGACTACCTTATATGGGCGGAGAACATTATCACGGCTTTGAGGGAAACAGGTGAGACCATGAGCGACGGACTCATAATCGCCATGATAATAGGAGGACTACCAGACACCTTTAAGCCACTGGCTGTTCATTTAACGCAGAATGAAGATAACGTTACATTCATATACTTTAAAAGGAGACTTCGTGTATACGAAGAGGCAGACACATTTAAGATAATAGAAAAGTAGAAGATACTAATGTTATATGTTACAAATGTGGAATAAGAGGGCATAAGGCAAGAAAATGTTACAGAAAAGTGTGGTGTGGTTACTGCAAAAATAACACACACGAAAAATCCCTGTGCAAGAAAAAAGGGGAACAAGATGGTGTCAGAAAAGTGACAGAGGAGGAAAACAGCGAACAATACTAATTATTCGAGGCAAAGCACTTAAAGAGCGAGAGACCTCCAGACAACGTAGAGATGAGAGGCATCATGGTGGACGCGAGGGCTGCACGATTTTGGGAAAAAATGTAATTGCGATTATTCTGACAGATATTGCAATTCGATTTGCGATATTTGTTTTTAAGCGACCCAACAGAAGTTTATTGTAAAATGCGACCATATCTCCGGCTAGGAAGGTCGTATCAACGTACTCCCGTCTCTAGCACCCCGCAGCCCGAGCTACGAGTGAAAGAACTAAACTTACATGAAACTTCCATTGGGTTGCTTTAAAGTCAAGCTTCAGTTTAAGATTCACCCTGTAATAGAAACATGTGATGGAGCATTACTAACCTGACTCAGATGGTTTGTTTCACCAAACCATCTAAAGCTCCATTGGAAGCCATTTGGAAAGGGCAGGCATTTTCAAAAATACTTGGCAGGTGATTGGATCAATCTGTCTATCACCTTCTATCATGGGCCAATTCTGATTGGTTAACAATGGCTGGTACATGTGGAGAGCACAGCACTTATGATTGGTGTGGATGACTGACACACAAGAAGAACAAACAAAACGTTATAAAAAAAAAGTTAAACACAAAAAAAAAAAAAAAAAAAGTTGCATTCCTTGATCTCCAGTTATAACGACGGACTCCACCGCCCAGACCTAGCGGAGCCGCAGTGGGCTAGCTCCGGGACGCCAGCTGGAGCTAGCCCCCTGCGTTAGCTCCAGCGGCCACCACTGGGATAATTGGGTCCCCTATTAACATTTGCTCCCGTTTAGCATTATGGGCGTCACAGCCATAGACTATAAAAGTCTTACCCAAGGCTGAATCATAAACTAAAATGTATATGTATGTATAAAGGGTTACGTCCGTAGCTGGCTAATAAGTAACAAGCTAAGCTACCAAGCACACAAACACCTGTGAACGGGTTAACATGTATAATATTATCATTTTAGACTTCTTGGAAGTTCTGTTAGTACATTCAAGCGCACAGCACGACATTTTAATTGTCTGGTATTTGTAACAATATTCCCTAAAAGGCACAATCACCACGAACACGGCTAAAGGGTCAAGTACAGTAACTACGACTAACTAACGTTGTAGCCTCTATGGTTGTAGCCTAGCAGAGTGGACAAGTTGCTGTTAGTTGACAGTGAGGCATGTACGTGTCCATCAAAGTGACCACGCCCTAATTTATCCAAAAACTTTAAGACCTAATATAAATAAAAGGGTTGTGTTAGAAAACAATTCACTCACAGATTCATAATCATGAAGGTGGAATCTAACTATATCGATAATAATATTTATTGCATCCAAGGGTAGAAACATGTTTTTTTCTGCTGTAAAGTTGGGCATTTTAACATGGGGGTCGATGGAAATTGCTCCTTTCTGCAGCCAGTCCCTAGCGGCCCATGTATGAACTGCAGTGTGTGGCACTTCCGTATTGCCGTCCCGGCTGTTCCCCAGAGTTTGCCGCTTGCTTCATACCCACATGACATCTTCTCTGTGGCAAGAGCGGCAAATGGAGGAGCGACAATCAACTTCAAGAAAGGAGAAAGCCTGATGTGTTGTGTAGATTCTGCCAGAAGGAAAGGTCAAACTCCTTATGAAGTGGTGAGGTGCCGCTCCACATTGCTTTTCTTCCCGACTTCAACGCTGGTCCCACAAATCAAGCAAGAACGTGAGTCACTTTCATCATCAGTTTTCCTTTCTACTCCTCTTTCAAATGCACGGATGAAGACTTCAAACTGTAATGGGTCACCATCATAAACAGGAATGTCTCTTGGAGGTAAAGTGGAAGTGAGATGCTATTGAGCCAGCATAGCAGTGGTGTGATATTAACATGTCCCTGCACGTGTCTGTAATATTTTGTCCGGGAATAGAGGTTTGGGCTTGATGAGGTGAGAATTCAGTTGCATGTGGATTGAATATTGCCGTAGTTTTTCTGATGTAAGAGTTCATCCCATCTGATGCTCCAGAGGTGTTTCTTGATCCCATGCTGAGCACATTTATCCTGGCATTGGCTGCTGCCAGTGGCGGACTGGCCATCGGTGGGCCGGTACTGAAGTGGCTGGTCTGACGATGTGGGCCGGTCGGATAAGTCACTAGCACCTAGCAACTTTTTTCTCTCACAGATTGCAGTCCAACAGCGCCATCTTGTCAGATTTCACAGACATGATTAATGTTCACTGTTCCTTTAAGTTTCGTTTGTTTGTAGCCTTTATTGAACCAGGTGAAGCCCCTTGAGATCAAAAGATCTCTTCTTCAAGGGTGACCTGCAGGACATTAGTTACACATGTAACATAAAAACAACAGAACAACAATAAGGATGACAGACAACATAATATACAGGGTACAGTTTACAAAACTCTATTCACAGAGACAGGTACCGTGAGCATCAAACAGCATGGCACCCAGCCGAGTTTCAAAGTGATGCAGGGGAACCAAAGTGCTCAGTTTCAAACAGGTTTGCAGACTGTTCCAAGTTAGTGGAGCTGCACATCTAAAAGCTTTCTTCCCTAAGACAGTCCTAGCACTTGGCACATTTAATAAAACAACATCATGAGATCTGAGGGAATGCGTACTTTCAATTCGTCGAGAGATCAGAGAGCAGATATAAAAAGGTAGTTTACCCAACATGGCTTTATAAATGAACATGTACCAATGACTGAGCCTCCGTACAGTTAGTGAAGGCAGACCTGCCTTGGCGTACAGGGTACAGTGATGAGTAAGTGCTTTACAGTTAGTCACACATCTCAGTGCACTGTGATACGCAGCATCTAACTTTTCAAGGCATGGGCAGGTGCATTCATATACATCAAATCACAGTGACTAGCCTTTTCCTGGCTTCAAGCAAGAAACAGGACTTGTTCCTGTAGAAGAACCCTAGCCTAACCCTCAGCTTTTTAAGCAGATTAGTGACCTGAAGTTTCAAAGTAAGACAATCATCAAGCCAAATACCAAGGTATTTGTAACAGGCAACAACTTCAAGTTTTGTTCCTTGCGTAGTTACAATATCAAAAACAGGCTCTGGTGTCTTTTTTGCTTTTGAAAAGAGCATTACCTTGGTTTTATCCACATTTAAAAGAAGCTTTAATTCAGAGAGCTGAGTCTGAATAGTGTTAAAAACAGCCTGTAATTTAACACCAGCCTCTTTAATGGAGGGACCTGCACAGTACATCACAGTATCATCCGCATAAAAATGTAAAGTAGCTTCATTCACATTTTCACCTAAACTGTTGATGTAGATGGAGAATAAAAGTGGTCCTAAAACAGAACCTTGTGGTACACCATTAGAAACGTTTAACCACTCAGAAGACAGTCCATCAAAATGAACACATTGGGACCTTTCAGAGAGGTAGTTCACAAACCACCCCACTGCAAGGCTGGATGTACCAATACTGAGTAGCCTCTGCTTTAAGATGCGATGATCAACGGTGTCAAACGCTTTGGAAAGGTCAATAAACAGAGCTGCACAACTCTGCTTATTATCTAAAATAGTAGTAATGTCATTCACCACTTTCATCGTGGCAGTGATGGTGCTGTGTTTCTTTCTGAAGCCTGACTGATGTTTAGACAGGATGTCATTTGTACATAAAAACTCCTTTACCTGTTCACTCACAAGTCGTTCGAGCACCTTAGCCAGAACTGACAATTTAGAGATTGGCCTATAGTTATTTAAAATAGTTGCCTCCCCTCCTTTCAGTAAAGGCAAGACATAAGCTGACTTCCATACTTTTGGAATTGTATTTGTGTTGAGGGAGAGGTTAAAAAGAGAAGTAAGAGGTGGAGCAATAAAATCTGCAGCTATCTTTAAAAAGAAATGTTAGTCCCAGTCCGCCCCTGTCTCCGGCTGATTGTGGCGTGCTGTCCAGCTGATCCGAGATGATGGTGTCGGTTGTGCAATAATCCAATTATTTGTCCGGTGAAAACGATCCTTAATCCATTGTGATATGATTCTTACTGTCCAGTTTCACTCGTAGAGTGCGATTCCACTTAATGCAATGGCTATTTAAATGTTCCAATGTCCTATATCCTTTGCCATTACTTCACAGAAGGGTTGAGAGTGATCCAGACGCAGACTCAAACAGAGGATGTCCAGTCTTTTGCTGCAGTTTATAATTATGTTTATTTAGCTTTACATACCAAGGTTTAATTATGCTGTGTCAAAGGTTGTGGTATGAGCATCTGCCGGGCTGGTGAAATCGGTATGCTCTTTCCTCCTGTGTCCTTTCCTGTCACCTATGACCCCTTGTATACACCCGGTGTGGCTAAACCCCGCCACCAAGTGTTCAAAATATTATTGCACTATACATATAAATAAAGTCAACTGAGACACCAACAACACCCAAGAAAAGGCTCCTACAGAGATTAAAATACAATTAATTGCAACATGGTGGCCCTACCGCATGGTGGCCCATGGTGAGAGAAGATTCTGCTCTCCCCGACGGGAGTCTGCTCTTCTAGCGGCAGCTCACGACGTGTTGGAGACCCCTGAATTAAAGTATCAAGTCACCTCAAGTCAGAAGGCTGAAGTCCAAGTCGAGTCCTGAGTCATTGGAGTTCAAGTCCAAGTCGAGTCGCAAGTGTTTTGTGATTTTGTCAAGTTGAGTCATGTGACTCGAGTCCACACCTCTGGTTGTCAATCGTGATGTTTTTCATGTATAACTCCTGAATAAACCACCCCACAAAATATAACACAAATCAAATAAGCTTAACCTTTACCTACTGGAAGAAAAGAATAGTGAAAATACATGAAAACACCATTAATTATAATTCAATATCTAAAACAGGCTATTCTGCATAATGAGAACATTTCTGAGCATGGGCAAAATAGCTTCAGATATCAGAACACTTATCTCACACACACACACACACACACACACACCTACTTGTGGGGATGAGGGGAGGGGGGGTTTAGGGCATTTTACAGCCAGGGGGATTAAAGACTGGAGGAAACAGGGAGGAGGTTGAATCTTATTAGTTTTAATCCAAAAACAGACAGACACCCCCCCCTACACTAGCACGGCCCCCAGAGATCCCCTGCCGTGGTGTCTGCCCATGTTTAGCCTCTGCCTTGCCCCCGGGCCATCTGCTCTCGTCACTACCTCCCTGCTCAGTTACCAATAACGGTATTGTATCTGAAGGAACAGTCTTCTGCATTTGGATCCTTTGTACTCTGCTCTCACGCCCGGACAGCTACAGCTAGAAACCAAATCCAACATCCACTTAAATGCAACTGATTTAAATCAGTAGAGAGAAGTTAATAACTGCTGGATCGTTTCAGTTACTCACTGAGAGTCAAGGAG
This sequence comes from Pseudochaenichthys georgianus, assembly GCF_902827115.2. Taxonomy (NCBI): domain Eukaryota; kingdom Metazoa; phylum Chordata; class Actinopteri; order Perciformes; family Channichthyidae; genus Pseudochaenichthys; species Pseudochaenichthys georgianus. The sequence goes on from NC_047513.1 coordinate 2,774,106, forward strand.
TAAACACGAGCAGACAGGGGGAGGGGGGGTAAATCAACATGTTCAGCAATAACGTCTTCACTTGGTTCACTACCAGACAGTGACTGGTGGGGGGGTCACGATGTGATGTTGCTGCTGCAGGGCCTGCACCCTCAGCGGGATCAGATAATCCCTGCTACCCTAATCCTGAGCAGGGAGGGGGGCACCATCCACACCCCCCTCCTATCCGCTGAATGTTGGAGATGCAGTGAGGGGAACCTGAATCTTTCTGTCACACTCACTTTAAGACAAAGCTTACATTTATAGCCCCAATACGGAGAATCCTTCAAACCATTTATAACAAATGCCAGATTTGGTTTGAATGACAGCTTTAACTCTCACTTTCCATTCAGCCAAATAAAAAGACTCTTCTGCAATCAAAACACGTCACATGCTCCGGCTCCACTCTCTTCTTCATGCCCTGTCTCCTCCATGCAGCACTCATGACTTCTCCTTCCCTCCTACTCCCACCATGCTGCGGGACTAGGAGGCACTTCTTCATGTCCTGTCTCCTCCATGCAGCACTCATGAGTTCTCCTTCCCACCTACTCCCACCATGCTGCGGGACTAGGAGGCACTTCTTCATGTCCACTCATGTTAACATTAATGGTCCTGGAATATACATCACAGCGAAACAAGAACACATTTGCTTAGTTAACACCTATGATTTTCATTCTGTAAAATCATGTGGGAATGATATCGCTTTATCAACGACCCTGCAGACTTCCATTCAGTCTTTAAGGTGTAAGTCCAATTAACACACAGTATTATATCATATATAATCCTATAAAAAGTCTGTAGCAGAGGGCAAACTAAGACTTTTTGACTTTTGCAAAAACACTTTATTTACATACGATCAATTATACATTGGATCAATAAAGTGCTTCATTAAATAAATGAACGGATCACTTAAAATAGTACATTAAAACCTATGTCTTAAAAACGTGTGCAAAGTGCAAATCCTCATTCACCACAGAACACACAATATCATTATAACACCAACGTTGTTTAAAAGCATCCAAGTCTCCAATATGTTTATAAAAACGATGCTCCAGCCAGAGTCTGGCTCTGATGTTACACAGACCGATCGCTTTTGCCTCTTCCCCTTTCTTATTTTCAACCCTGTTTTTCCTACTTAAATAAATGGCCATTTTTTCTTCGCCAGAGAGGTAATTCAGGAGCTGTCACTTTTCCTTGTTCGTCTTTTTGTATGGAGTCCCCATGATAAAAACACTCTCGGTAAAAACTATACTAAAAAGACTAAAAACCCATGTTAAAAGAGAGAAGAAACCCGTGAGTCTCTTGCACTCTGTAAAAACATGGAAAACAGTCTCTCTAAAACCACAAAATGGACACTTGTTAAAAACAGCAGGATTAATAATGGAGATAAAAGAATTACAGGCGATGGCACCGTGTAAAATTCTCCACTGGAGGTCGGCAGTACGTTTTTTTATGGGAGGTTTGTATAAAACCCTCCACTGTGGGCCTGGTCCGCCTCCTGCACCCAGTCTGGTGCTCCACACGGTGGAGGCCTGTCCTTCAGTGCATTTCTGTTGGTCGTCTTTACAATGTTCATATATATTGTTTTTTTGTCAACTGTGTGGATGGTCATTTGTCCTTGGTTTGCGACCTTGAGCAGGGGGCCGGTCAGTTCTCCGAGCCCTGGGCTCAGGTAGATCTCCGGGAAAGGGTCTGCTGGGTCCGGCTTGGCTCTTCCCTGTCCATAGCTCCTTAAAAGTCTTTTGTCATCAGGGGAGAGGATCTGGCTCCAGAGTTGCAGGATCCTCTCGGCCACCCGGACAGAGTGCAGACCCAGCAGAGAGCCCAAGGCCCGGGCATCGCTCAGCTCCGGCCCCACTGCATCCACCAACTGCTGAAGGCACAGGGTCTTGGATCGGCACAGCGCCACCGTCAGGCCGGGTGTTTCGCTGCTGCTGACGTCCAACCTGGCTCTGTGAATGAGAGGCTCCCTCAACAACCAGTACAGAGTCAGTCCTTGGACACCTTTTATGGTTAAAAAGGGCCCAAGATTTAAAAACACCCTGATAAAAAGGAGGTAGCCCACTTAACTTTCAAATGTTTAAATCAGTTAAAAACAGAGCAGCATCCAGCCCCAGGTTACTCACGCGTCGGAGAATGCAGCTGCTCACATCTCTCCACACCAAATCAGCCGGGCCAGTCAGATACCTCTGTAAAAACTGTATCCTAAAAGTGGCTGTTCGGCTGGCCAGGTGGATAAGGCCCTGTCCCCCCTCCTGTCTAGATAAAAACAGCACCCCCTGTGGCACCCAGTGTAGACCCTCCCAAAAGAAATCCACCAACTTCTTTTGTATTTGGGCTAGTAAGCCCGAGGGAGGGTCCACACAGGTAAGACGGTGCCACAGTTGGGATGCCACAAGGTTGTTTAAAACCAACACTCTACCTTTAAAAGACATCTGAGGGAGCAGCCACTTCCACTTGGACAGCTGTCCCTCTATCTTTCCTATGACGTCCTCCCAGTTCTTCAGGACTATGCTTGTATTACCCAGGAACACACCCAGGTACTTTAGCCCATCTTTCTTCCATAGCATGTTCTGGGGAAGAACTGGGAGACCACCACTCCACTCACCGACAGCGAGGGCCTCACTTTTCCTCCAATTCACCCTCGCTGCCGATGCTGAACTAAAATCCCTCACGATGTTAACTAAAATGTCTGTCTCTTTTTGGTCTCTAATAAAAACAATGATATCATCCGCATATGCTGATAAAACCATGCCTCCACTAAAACCAGGTAAAAACAGCCCTTGCAGTTTGGAGCGTATTTTGTTGAGAAGGGGTTCTAGGGAGAGTGCATAGAGCATGCCAGACAGAGCACAGCCCTGTCGGACCCCTCTACACACTCTAAACGGAGCACACAGCCCACCGTTGAACTTCAGCACACTCTCAATCTTATTGTACAACACCTTGATCTTGGCTATGAAACCAGCGCTGAACCCAAACTTCTCCATTACTTTCCAGAGGAAGCTGTGCTCAACGCGGTCGAAAGCCTTTTCCTGATCTAGAGAAATCAGACCAGTATCAATGCCCAATGAGCTGGAGACCTCCAAAACATCTCGAATTAGGTGGACATTGTCCACCATGGACCTGCCGGGCACACAGTAGGTCTGGTCAGACCCGGCGGCAGACATACGTCTCTGGGCGGGCATTTGATGTACCAGGGCGGGCCCACCCCGAAACTTACATTTCCCGGGAAAACTGAATTGTGAAAGAGCTGACATGCTGAAAACCCAACCCTTGCAGGGGGGTCTGGGGGGGATTCTCCCCCAGGAGATTTTTTGAAATACTAACATAAAATACACATTCTGGTCCTCTCTTGAGAAGAAAAAGAAATAAATCTATTACTACACAACATATTTAAAAAAATGAATGCCATTTCAGTTTTTTGTTACTTTGTTCTGAAAGCTGAACCTGCTGCTCCTCACAGAGAGAAGAGGGAAGAGGCTGTGCATGACTTTACATTGTGGATAAGGGTGGATAGCCCCCATTGTTCTGTGTGTCAACATGAAAGACAGCCCACACACCTATCAATCATCAAACCGTGGGGTCTTATTTCATTACGTGTTGATTTCTATCAACACGTAATGTTGTATCGATGTATATAGAGATGTACTACAGCAAAAATATTCTCCGTCGGGACTTCCTGCAACAACACCACGCCGTTATCTTGATTCTGATTGGCCAGAAGACATTATCAAAGATGTTCTATTGAGAAGATGATCACTACGTGACAAAAGTTTTCAAACCGTTTCTAGTCTTCGGTATTTCTGTGACTGCTGAAATCAATCTTACTAACTGCTGTCTGTGCAATTTACTCTGCGCGAGTTGGCGGACTTTATTTAGCTTACTTTAAAATCATTTTTAATGGTGGGGCTAAGCCATTTATTGGTATGGCTGTAGCCTACCCAAGTGTAGAGTATTCGCATTTGGTCTCTTTGGTCCTTCTGCAGACACCGTACCGGATGTAGGGATCTACATGCGGCACACGAGTAGTGTTGTGATAACTACCAGGTGTATGTATGTTGCTCCGTTACTATCAAGGTTATTAAACCAAGTTCTATAACAAACATGACTCGTTTATGAGAACATCAAACATGGTGTCAGAAGTCAAGTCTCCGGAGTTTTTTTACGGCGGATTTTTCACGTCTGGGTGACGTTTGAGAGGACAACTAAGCCTGCTCCAACACGACGCATGCAGCTAAGCTAACATGGCGGAAGGATTCCGGAGACCCGACCCACTCGTCTTTGACGGTAACATCGCAGAGAACTGGCGAGTATTCGAACAGGAATATGACATTTTCATCGCGGTGGCACACTATGACAAGCCAGCACGGACACGAGCATACATTCTCCTCACTATAGCGGGACCAGAGGCCATCGAGCGCGAGAGGTCTTTCGTCTATGCGGCTGAAGTGAGGGGTCCTGGCGAGGATGTGCCCATCATCACTCATGCCGAGTCTAAAGAAGACCCGGAGTGTCTAAAAAGGAAATTTAGGGAGATGTGTAACCCTCAAACAAATGTCCCTATGGAAAGACACAAGTTCAATACAAGGAATCAAAAAATCGGTGAGTCAATTGAATCGTATGTCAGTGCTTTAAGGATCAAGGCAAAGAGCGGCACATTTGGGAATCTCTATGAAGAACTAACCAGAGATAGACTGGTCTGTGGTATCAGTAATGACAACTTAAGGAAAGTGCTCCTGAGAGACTGTGATTTAACACTAATCAAGGCTGTTAACATATGTCAGATCCATGAGATGACTGAAGAGCACAATAAAACGCTAGCTATGCCACAGCACTCTGCCACACATGTAGATTCAGTTCAGACTTACCAGAGAGGAACACGAAAATACGACAACAAAAGGAAACCTCAGGCAAATGGAGCTAGCTCTATTTCCAACTGTGGAGGTAGTCATGCAGCAAAGAGGGACAACTGTCCAGCAAATGGTCAACAGTGTCATACCTGCAAAAAGTGGAATCATTTCAAGAAGTGTTGCAATTCCATACAACAAGCATATAACAAGCAAGGGCCCAGGAGGATAGTTCATCAACTAGAACCTGATCAAGCTGATACAACTACAGAGGAAACATGCTATGTTGACGGCGTAACACTGCAAGTAAGTGTTGACGCAACTGATGCACAGATCGATAAAAAAGACGAGGCTTTTGTCACAGTGCAAATCAATGGCAATGTAGTCGAGATGAAAGTAAACACTGGTGCGAAGTGCAATGTTATGTCAAAAATGTCATTCAATGTGATAAAAGGAGATGAAAAAATACAGACGTGTTTTAAATCCACTAATCTTGTTGCATATGGTGGTAGAAAAATCAAAACTGCGGGCGTAGTCAGACTGCAGTGCCACCTAGTGGGAAAAGTCCACACACTGCCATTCTACATTGTGGAAGAGGATGTCCTGCCACTGCTTGGGCTACGAGCGTGCAGACGGGTGGGACTAGTTTCATTCAGTGAAGCAGTTCATCAATTAAGCCCCACTGACGATGATTTTTCAGTTGAGATCCAAACAGAATACAGCGATCTCTTCTCTGATGAGCTTGGAAAGCTACCTGTGACGTACTCCATGACTCTCGACCCAGATGTCAAACCAGTCGTTCGTCCTGCACATCGCATACCTGTGGCTATGAAAGACAGAGTCAAAGCTGAACTCGACAAGATGCAGGAACTGGGCGTCATCATTCCTGTCTCAGAGCCCACTGATTGGGTGTCCTCTATGGTAGCCACTAGCAAAAAGGACAAACAAGAAATCAGGATATGCATTAATCCAAGAGACTTGAACACGGCTCTGAAAAGACCACACCATCCTATGCGTACTGTGGAAGAAGTCGCCACACACATGTCAAAAGCAACTATGTTTTCTGTATTAGATGCAAAGAGATCTTTTTGGCAGATTCCACTCGACCATGAGTCTTCCATGTTAACCACTTTCAGCTCCCCTTCTGGTCGTTACAGATTTCTAAGAATGTCATTTGGAATCAATTCTGCCAGCGAGGTGTTCCAGCGCTCCATGGAACAGATTTTCGACGGATACCCCTGTGAAATAATCGTTGATGATATCATTATTGCAGGTAAAGATGTTGCAGAGCACGACCCCAACCTGAGAAAAGTGCTCAACAGGGTCAGGGAGGTTAACTTAAGGCTTAACCCCCTCAAGTGCAAGTTCAGGCTAAGCCAAGTCGGCTATGTCGGCCATGTTTTCACCAGTGAGGGACTCAAAGCAGATCCTTGCAAAACAAGTGCTATTAAGGAGATGCCAGTGCCAGCAGACGTCCCAGCCTTACACAGATTTCTGGGGATGGTCAACTACCTTGGAAAGTTCATACCAAACTTCAGCCAGCTATCAGCTCCACTCCGGCAGCTCACACATAAAGACACAGCATGGACATGGCACGAACAGCAGCAGAAAGCTTTTGAAGATTTAAAGAAACGCATGTCTTGCCCACCGGTGTTGCTATACTATGACGTTGACAAGCCAGTGACACTTGCCTGTGACGCTTCACAGTACGGACTCGGTGCAGCGTGTTTGCAGGAAGGAAAACCTGGAGCGTATGCTTCGCGTACACTAACTGAAACAGAGACCAGATATGCTCAAATCGAAAAAGAGTTGTTGGCAGTGGTCTTTGCATGTTCAAAATGCAATGACTATATCTATGGTAAACCAGTCACTATTGAAACAGACCACCAGCCCCTTGTCACCATACTACAAAAGCCCATACACACAGCACCTGCAAGACTACAAAGAATGATGCTACGACTACAAAAGTACGACATCACTCTTGTGTACAAATGCGGAAAGCAAATGTTCCTGGCTGACACTTTGTCGCGAGCTCCCCGCAGCTCCACAGTTCCGCAAGCTGAAGAAGAGGACAACTTCGACGTGATGACTGTTAACTACATATCTTCTTCTCGCTTAGAAGAGTTAGAGAGGCACACCGCTGAAGACATGACTCTGCAAACACTCAGCACCACTATCAGACACGGGTGGCCCGCTAAACAGCATAATCTTCCACATGCCATTAGACCGTATTTCCCTTTCAGAGACGAACTGATTGTTGAAAATGGAGTCATAATGAAGGGTCACAAAGCAGTTATTCCTCTGTCACTACAGAAAGAATACATCAGCATCATGCACAGAGGACATCCTGGCGAAGAAGCTACAAAGCGGAGAGCACGTGGCATTGGTTTCTGGCCAACTATGACAGACAACATTCACACAGAAATACAGTCATGCTCAGTGTGTAACAGCACACAACCACACCAGCAGAAAGAACCACTCCATCTGCATCCAGTTCCAGACCTGCCGTGGTCAACTGTAGCAACTGACATCTTTGAGTGGCACAATCAGCAATACTTGGTGCTAGTGGACTCATATTCAGGCTGGTATGAGATAGACATGCTTCGTGATATCACTGCAGCAACAGTCATTGCAAAGCTGAAAAGACATTTCTCAGTTCATGGAGCACCTCACACCCTCATGTCAGACAATGGGAGGCAGTTTACTAGCCAGCGCTTTAAAGACTTTGCTTCACAGTGGGACTTCACTCATATTACCAGCAGCCCTGAGTATCCCCAGTCCAACGGGCTAGCTGAACGAGCTGTGCGCAGTGCTAAGCAGCTCATGGAGAAATCTCATAGAGATGGAACTGATGTTTTTCTCAACCTATTAAACATCAGGAATGTACCACGTGACGCAAAATTAGGATCTCCTGCACAGAGACTGATGTCGAGACAAACAACGTACAACACTCCCAGTCTCGGTGAAGCTGCTTGAGCCAGACAGGCGCCATCCACAAGAGGTAAAAGCCCAGCTTCTAAACAAGAGGCTGTATCAAAAACAGTGCTATGATAAATCAAGCCGACCACTACAACCTTTGATGGAAGGACAGGTTGTTAGGATGCAGACCCCACAAGGTTACAACAGGACAGGAATGATTCAAGAGATTTGCAAGGAACCCCGGTCATACGTCGTCCACTCAGACGGGAAGCTGTACAGAAGGAATCGTAGGCACATTCTGCCTGTAGCTGAGCCCGTTCCGTCACACACCTCCACAAGTGACACTGATCATCAGGACACAGGACTTGAGTTCACAGATTGTAACACACAGGAATCACTGAACAGTGAACACATGAGGGCTGATGTTCCCACAGCTGGACTGCTGCCAGACACTCCTGAGAGTGTCTACAGGACACGCTCAGGCCGTGCCATCAAGCCTAATCCCAAATACAGAGACTGAAGCTTTGTCATGTATGCATAAGCATACCACTCTGAGAACAATGTCTCTAAACTGTTAGTTCACACAGTTATGCCATATTGAGGCTTAAAGTTTTGTTTCACAGTGCAAATGTATTCTATTCTAGTAATCTACTTGTTACGGTAGTAATTACTGAGTTAATTGCTACACTCATTCTTTGAGATAGCCTCTGTGTTCATCAGTTACTAAATGCACACATAGTTTGATAATGTGTAAATGTGCAGCATTCTGTATATTCTGTCATATGTGCTCAGTATAACAGTTTTGTTCACTACTGTAGGAAGAGCTAAAGAAAGGGGATGTAGAGTATTCGCATTTGGTCTCTTTTGTCCTTCTGCAGACACCGTACCGGATGTAGGGATCTACATGCGGCACACGAGTAGTGTTGTGATAACTACCAGGTGTATGTGTGTTGCTCCGTTACTATCAAGGTTATTAAAACAAGTTCTATAACAAACATGACTCGTTTATGAGAACATCAAACACCAAGTATACCCTGGCGCCGCCACTGAACATAATAATAAAACAATTAAAATGTTGTATTCAGCCCTGATTAAAACAGCGGGCCCAAATCCTGGATGGGCGGGCCCGGCCCCATGGGGCCCGCCCATGACGCCGGGTCTGGGTCTGGTCCCGGTGGATGACCTGCTCCACAGCCCTCCCCAGCCTGGTGGCCAAAGCCTTGGACAGAAGTTTGTAATCCACACACATTGATTATTCCAGGTTTTTTTTCACCATTTGTATTTGTTTTTTTATCTTTTTTTCTCCCATCCCCCTTTTCTTCTGCTTCACACAAAACTACCACCTCATTGTCCTGGAGATAATCACCCACACCCACCACACCCTGTGCAGCACCACCGCACCGCAAGCCGGGCACAGCAGCAGAACCGCGCTGTACAGTGCGCCCCGCGTCCGAGACGGCACATCGCGCGCCACCGCCGACTGCTCAGGAGCAGCGTTGCCGTCAGCAGCAGCGGCCGCCTCCGGAGGGGGGCCCTCCACCACCGCCACCGTGGGTGACACCCCTCCCTCAGCAGCAGCCACCTGCTGCTCCATTACAACCGGCGCATCGGCCGCCGGCGCGGCAGTCCTCCTCGGCGCAGCCACGGGCGGCCTCGGCGCAACGGACAGCCCCGGCACAGCCGGGGGCCCCGGCGCAGCGGTGGACGACCCCGCCGCTGGCGCGTTGGACGGCCCAGCCTGCGGGTCATCCGGACCAGGCGGAGCCGGATCCCCGCGCCTCGGACAGGCATTCATGGTGTGCCCCTCCTCCCCGCAACCAAAACACTTCATAACTGATGATGTTGCAAAAATCACATAGTCATAATCATCTACTTTAACGTAAAAACGGAGGTTAAGCTCCGCATTCCGATTGTTCAGTATCATATACACTTGTCTGCGGTGAGACACTATGTGTTTCAGTAACTGAGACTTACATCCACACAGCATCTTTTTTACGGGAGAAACAAGTTTCCCGTGTCTGGACAGTTCTCTACTGAGGAACTCATCAGTTATGAAGGGAGGGACATTAGACAGTACAACTTTGGTTGCGGGAAGCATCAGCGGCTGTACTTGTACAAACATTTCTCTCACCACGATGCCCGTCTCGATGACGCGGTTCACCTTCTCCACCTGATCCAGAAAGATCACCACCGCGCTGTTCATCCGCGCCAGGGACTTAATGCTGCTGTGCCCGACCTTCTCTCCCACAGCCAGCCCGATCTCCTCCACAGTGCATGGGAAGCCGGCTGAGATTTTAATGCCGTGCTTCCTCGTGAGTTTGGCAAACTCTCCATTTACCATGGCGTCAGACGCCGGCCGGCGAGACACCGGCAGGAGAAGCCCACAAAACACCCCAAAAACACCTCCAAAAAGCACGAAAAGTAAAGAAAATCAAAACCACCACCGATAAACTATATTAAATAAACACCCATTACACAAAAATAAACGGAAAATATAACGAAAAAAGTCTCGCTCTTCTCTTTCTGTCGCACTCCAAAAACTCCCAGCATGCACCAGAAGAAGAAGAAGAAGAGTCTTAAGAGGCTTCTCAATACTCAAATTTCCCCTCCTCGACTCCCCTCCTCGACTCCCCTCCTCGAGACTTAGACCCGCCCACAGGAGATGCGAGCGGAGGACCGAGGAGGGGAACCGAGGAGAGAGGAGGGGAAGCAGCAGACGTTTAAAGAAATGAGAACTCCTCTCCTCTGAGCGGTCATATTAAAGCGACGTCCGTTCATTATGACGTGGCAACAGCTGCATCAGCTGTCGAGTGTTTTGTCATATTTTATAATCTCTGTTAGATCAGCTGAACATTGTTCCCCCACATATTTACTTTGAATTCATTGAGAGTGCGGTATAATGAGACAATAACAGGCTACAGATGCGGACACACACACACAAATATATTTATATAAATATATACAATTTAAAGTATGAGAGCACTCTCATAATAACGTAACACAGTCAGAGACTGGATATACGCCCCCCCCCCCCCCCCCTCTCTCTCTGGTCGCTGAAATGGGGAATTGAAATTACGGGCCAAAAGTTGTATTTGCAAGTATTAAAAGTAAGGACATCAAACCAACTGAGACCCGTCTGTCCGCGGCATCTGCGCACTGTACAACACACACCTACACACTGTACAACACACACACCTACACACTGTACAACACACACCTACACACTGTACAACACACACCTACATACTGTACCACACACACCTACAGCTGCTAAAGCATAATCAGGCTACAGCCGTTGTGTATTTTATTATGTGAAGCACTAAATGGTTTTAGAAAAATATGGACTCTTTGTAGATATCTACTAAACTAAAGCAAATAAAGAGAGTAGGCCTGTTATACTGAGTGATATATATTTTACACACTGCTCTGCTTTCTGCAGGACCTCACAGCTGTTCTCACTGTAAACATCGCGTTGCGATGAGAGCAGGTTCTCAAATAATATCCAGGGGATGCATGCAGAGCTGTCATTGGCTGAGATAAGTCCGGCCGTGCGTCACGCCTCCACCGTTCCCGGAAATGCATCCGCGGAGGAGCCGTGGAGGAACAGTCAGTGTATCCTCGGTTATAGCTCCTCCAGAGAGCCTCCTCGATGCTCGATCCTCGGTCCTCGGTGTGCATTTAGAGAAATGAGACGTCCTTCAAAATGGCGCGCTGAAATTCATTTCCGGGTCACTACCGGAGGACCGAGGAGTCGAGGAGTCGAGGAGGGGAAATTTGAGTATTGAGAAGCCTCTAGAGTCTCCGGTAGCATTCACACCAGCCTTTGTAGTCCGGTTAAATCTAACCCTGGTGCGTTTACCCCCTTGGTGCAGTTTGTTTGGGTCGGTGTGAACGCAGTCCGAGACCTTTGATGTGAACTAAACAACCGGACTCTGGTCCGCTTAAAAGAGGTGGTCTCGAACCGCTTGCTAGTGAACTCTGGAGCGGTTCATCGCTGGGGTGAATGCAGTCCGCACCAAAACACAGGAAGCGTAGGATTTACGCGGCACAAGAGCGTGGAGATCTTAACAGATCTTTAGCGAAAGAGTGAAGCAGAATGAAGAGTTGAACAGTGTCGTGTCTATGCGTAAAAGTCCGAGCCACCTGTTGTCGGGGAACCCTCCTCCTGACTGCAGAACGTCTTGCATTATGTGTAATAATGTTTTTTAACGCACGTTGTCTGATTGTATGTTCATATTCGTCGTCCTCTAGAGTCTGTTGAAATGGTGTGGGAAAAACAAGGTGTGAACGCGACCTCAGCGACAGACAGAGAGCCAACACATCGAGAGAAGAAGAAGGTGAAGCCTCAGACTTCTGATTCCTCTCAGCTGCTCTCAGGGTGTTTTGACGGTTAGCAGGAAGTGACCCACATATCCAACAGATATCATCATCTCCTAAAGAAGCTTTGAAGCCTCCATCCAGTCAGAGGTGTGTTGAGTTCTCCTGACATACTCACTCTTTATCCATTCAAAGTGGAAACACACTCTTCATGTGAATCACACCTGTGAAGTGTCTCTTTATCCCAATTCAGTGCAGAAAGCAGACGCACTAGATGTTATGCTGAGCAGCTCGTTAATTAATATGCTGATTAGAAAATGTTGCCCTGGAAACAGGACACTCAGTCATCGCGGATCATACCAACTGTGCGTCTTGATTTAAGTGGTTATTACATTGATTTCTTTTGTACAACACAGTGGTTTCATAATGTCCTGAATGCAGAGCAGTGACAATATTGTGTGTGTGTGTAAAATAAATTGGCAGCTTACCTTGAACCCAAGAATGTCCAATCACAAGTAGCTTCACAGGAGGGCCAATCAGTGACAAAGATATCTCTAATCCAGGAAGAGATATAATTTGATCCCGGTCCTGAGTCACTCATCCATACATGAATCTAAAGGCAGAGAAGAGATGGAGTCAGCAGTGTAGCCAGGAGCACTTCTTTCATCTTTATCCAAATGCATTGTGGGATGGGCACAGGCTTCACAGAGAACGGGGACTACAGGCTACAGCGGACTCGCGGCAGGGGAAGCAAACCCAGACAACACACGACGTAGCTTTACGGAGCAAAAACGTCAAATATGTCTCGCCTTTTGCTGTTTCTGATCAAAAGTTGTGTTCAATGGCATTAAAAGGAGAGACACGCTGCTGTCTGTGGCACTTTCAAATGATTACTGATAATCCATCATCATATTTATGTCACTACCGGAGTTTTCATATATAGCTGCTATGATAGCTACGAGAGTGTATGACAGCTTCCGGTTTGGGCATTCTGGGTACGCATCACTCATTCACCAATGGGTAATGTTTAGATGGGTTTTAGGAACCTCCTCTCGATTCTATTGCCTCTAAGGGTAAAAAAGAGGTGCCAATCATCTAAATCGACCGAGGGGGGCCAGAGATATGGAAAATGCACCCAAATGACACCAGAAGTGGGAGAAAATTTGTTTCTAGCTAAACGTAATAGAGAACCGCAGTGACGCGTCCTAAACCCGGAAGTAAGTTA
>NC_047513.1:2787454-2820910 GCF_902827115.2 Pseudochaenichthys georgianus
TTTGGTTTAAGCATATGAAGGATATAATAAGAATGATATAATAAAAATGTCCACTACAGTCTTCACAGGTCTCACTAAAAAATCTATTCGGAAGCTGCAGCTGATTCAGAACGCCGCTGCTCGAGTCCTCACTAACACTAAGAAAGTGGATCACATCACTCCTGTTCTCAAGTCTTTACACTGGCTTCCTGTGTGTCCACGAATAGATTTCAAAATACTGCTGCTGGTTTATAAAGCACTGAATGGTTTAGGCCCAAAATACATTTCTGACCTCCTGCTAAACTATGAACCATCCAGATCTCTCAGGTCTTCAGGGACTGGTCAGCTTTCTGTCCCCAGAGTCAGAACTAAACATGGAGAAGCAGCGTTCAGTTATTATGCTCCAAATATCTGGAACAAACTCCCAGAAACCTGCAGGTCCGCTGCAACTCTGACTACTTTAAATCCAGACTGAAGACTTTTCTTTTTGTCGCTGCTTTTAATTGAACTATTCATATCTTAGACTGCACTGTAACTTTTATCCATGTATTTTTTCTTTTAATGTTTATTTTAAATGCCATTTTCTTAATGTCCTTCATTTTTTGTAAAGCACTTTGAATTGCTTTGTGTTGAAAAGTGCTATATAAATAAACTTGCCTTGCCTTGCCTTAAGGAGACAGGCATTTGGTCAAGCCTGTTTGTAACTTGAATCCCTGGGAACTTCCATGTTACTTTAAAAGTTCTTAAGGCCCTCTTTATTGGGATATCTTCATTTAAACTTAGCCACAGATATCTGTTATACAAACAGGTATAATGATAAACTTAGTCTACGGGATTCCACTCAGTTTGGGACTCACTTGATCAGTTCCTGACACAGACATGTCTAATGATAATCTGTCATTATCTCAAATGCTACATGAAAATCAGGGTCTTTGGGATTCCAATCCGGTTGGAACTCACATGAACAGTTCCTCCAGGAGGTGGTCTTTTTGAAGCCTGGATAGCTCAGACGGTAGAGCATCAGACTTTTAATCTGAGGGTCCAGGGTTCAAGTCCCTGTTCAGGCGAAAAGTCTATTGTGTAAAGAGACTGCAGTCTTCATTGAAATCCTCTCTTCACCAAAGGCTAACGTTGGTCTGAGGGAGCTCCACAGTCTCCTTCTGCCCTTAATGAGACAGGCATTTATATCCACATTATTTAAAAGTTCATAAGGCCCCCTCTATTGGGACACCTTCGTTTAAATTTGGGCACAGATGTCTTTACACAAACACGTCTAATGATGAACTGAGTCTTCGGGATTCCACTCAGTCCACTCGAGGAGGTGGTCTACTCGAAGCCTGGATATAGTCAGATTCACTATATACTTTTGTGGGATTTTTGTGGGGATTTGCAATACTACACATTTTTGGAAAGGATATTATATAAGGATTCAGAAAATCCATGTTTCCATTTGCCCAGGTGTTTATATGGTGGCCATATTGGAATTTCCAAAATGGCCACCGTAAAATGTAGGTTTTGTAATATCTTGACTTCTAAATAAGCTAGAACATTGATTTGAACTGCTAAACCCACATTTTCAGGATCAAGGAATTCAATGGTGCCAACAATAAGTAGGTAGAACTCACTAAATTGCATGTTAACATAACTTTTATTGAGGACTTAATAGATAATTGACATTAACTGATTAAACTGAGTCTAACATTGTGAACTTCAGTATCATCATGACATGCACATGTTGTGACCACAGTAAAGAAGCAACCTTCTTCATTAGACATCTAAATGTATACACAGCTATGCATCATCATCACTATCATCATCAACACTTTCATCCATCACGGCATGGGAATCATCGTCGTTCTGGCACTGGCTACTGCACTGACACATATCAGTACAGGCTAAGTCTACTTAGCCTGTACTACTACTGGGATGTAGGCAAGTGTGATTACATTGTACAGCTTGTCACCTTCAGTGGTAAAGGGGTTTCCATGACTGAGTATGGCTGCCTTGATCTTGTCGATTGTACCATGTGCCCTCTTGACTGCACTTGGCCCAAGCTCATGGTGCTCTGTGGTTCTGTCAGCTTCCATGTCAAATTGACTCTTGAACTCTTTCGACAGACGTGAAAGTTCTGGTGTGACCATGAAAAAACTCTGTCTGGCATTGGCATTGTTAGAGATGCCAATAATCCCAGAGCGAATCTTCATCAGCTTGTTCAGATGTTCGCATCTCCCAAATATTTGTGTAACTGCATCCTGGTTAAATAAAAATATAAGGTATAATGTTTGTGTCTTTGACATAAGCGCTGCTATGCAGCCACCAGTGCCCTGTACTACGAAGCCAATTCAACAGACCTTGGATATGTTTGAGTTATCTTAACTAACCCTAACAAACGAGATCTCGCTAAGCGGTCCTACGGCGCTGGTTATCAACTCGGTAAATCAAGCCAGGGTTTCTCTCTCCAGCTGAGAGCGCGTTCACGTGAAAGGGGTGAGGTTAGCTACATTTGACCAATCACAAACAGGGACAAGTGTACTGACAGCGCAGCATCATACTTCATTATGAAAAGTAAACTAATATTAGACAAATATGAGCTTTAAACATCCATGAATTAAACATATAATCCAAGATACAAGCCACATAGTTGCTCCCTGTTTCCCTTCTGTAGCATGTAAAAGTATTTATATACAGAAGTACTTTAATAAAGACCAACAAAGTATGCGTTTGTTGACTAATAACCCTTGTGTTATGCAGTTAACTATTAACACATTTCTATTAAATATTATATATTTCTAATAAATCTACTTCTTTCAAGTTTATTACATACAATTATTATTATATCTTTATCAGGGATAGTTTTGAAGTAACCAATATGGACCTGTATTGAAGCTCATGGTTTGTGTGCTGTACTTAAATGTAACCATTACATTGAATATGAACTAAGAAGATATTGGTGTTATAAGTTATAATTTCTTTTAACAAACAAAGAGAAAACCTATAGAAATTCTAAACATAGCACTCCACTCAATTATTGGACAGTCACGTACTTGATAGAACCAAACCTTTATTTTAAAGTAGTTCAACTTAATAAAATGTAAAACAACCCTTAAAAGTAAGTAAGGTGCAGTATAACAAAATAACACTCTAAATGAGTTTTAACATAAAATAAACATTATCATAAACTTAATAAAATATATACATATCATATATATATAAATAAATATCAAACTATACACCGAACTATATACATAAATAAGTGTCCAGTGTCCATGCCTCTGGTGGGGGGGATATACATTTAGTTATGTCCTCCAACCACTGTTCCTTTGGCACAATGTAGTTAACTTTTTTATTTAACCTTTATTTAACCAGATAAAAGCATTGAGACAAAATCTCATTTGCAATG
Source organism: Pseudochaenichthys georgianus (assembly GCF_902827115.2). NCBI lineage: Eukaryota > Metazoa > Chordata > Actinopteri > Perciformes > Channichthyidae > Pseudochaenichthys > Pseudochaenichthys georgianus. The sequence continues at coordinate 2,790,834 of NC_047513.1, forward strand.
CTGACCTGGCCAAGAAGGCAGCAACGTTACACATAACACATAACACATAACCAGAGTTGGGTGTACTGTAATAATATTACTTTTTCAGTAACGGAGTAGTGTAATGGGCTACTTTTATAATTCAGTAATCACACTACAGTTACTAACATTGCCCCGACACGCGTTACTTCGTTACTTTCTAAAATCAGTCATAATCAAACTTCAACAAACACCTGCAAAGAACACATGCTAAGGTGAAGCTAACGCACATAGCTGTTGTTTATTTATATCACACACGTAGTCTGTTCTTCTTCTCTGTTTTCCGGTTGTTGCCTGTTTTGAATGACGAATACACACTACCGCCGTCTGCTGGTAAGGAGAGTTATTGCCACTTACGCATGCGCAGTTCGTACATGCTCGGCTGAAGTCTTTGCGGTGTGCTCCAGTCTGGCTCCAGTGCAACACATGGCCAACACGCAGGAGAACACGCTGACGCAACAGCGTGAGCAGAGATAGACTGCGCAAAATATACAGATAACAGGAGACAGAGGACAGCCATGGTCAGATAGCAGGAGACAGAGGACAGCCATGGTCAGATAGCAGGAGACAGAGGACAGCCATGGTCAGATAGCAGGAGACAGAGGACAGCCACGGTCAGATATGAAAACATTCAGGAGCTATCTGGATCAGTCTTATGCGACAATGGAAACTGAACTAAAGAGAACATTTGAAACTTTAGCAGTCTGCGTGATCTGCCTGCAGGGAGGGGCGGGCCGGCCCTGCGAGTAAAGTAACGAGTAAAGTAACGAATTACTTTATGTAGAGAGTAACGAAGTAGTGTAATATATTACTTTTTTTAAAGTAATATGTAATATGTAATATATTACTTTTTTTTAGTAACGACCCCATCTCTGCACATAACACAAACATATAAAATACAGAGAACATAACTGAGGTTACCTACTGTAACCCAGCTTCTATGAGTAAATGGCGCAGCCCTCTAAGGCTATTGGGTTATCCCTCTGCGCCCCCGCGCAGCACTGAAACACTTGTAGTCCACGCCCACTCGCAAGGTGGGCCCCAACCTCGGGCCTCCTTCCGGTATAAGTAGGAAGGGGGCCTGGCAATCTGCTCCGATACAATATAACTGTTCTTCAGCTATTCGTAGAGCCAGTGGGGCCCAGCACTTAGAGGGCTGCGCCATTTACTCATAGAAGCTGGGTTACAGTTAGGTAACCCCAGTTCTATTTCGTATATGGCTTCGCCCTCTAAGGCTATCGCTATTGGGTTAAGGGCGAAGCATGATGTAGTCTGCGCCCCACTGGGTCCGCGCGGCACTAGAAGCACAGACACACCTGCTCAATAACACCCCCTGCCTGTTGTGCCATGCGTAATGGCACCTCCCCGTCCCTGGAACATAGCAAACATGCCTATCTTCCTGACGGGGTGAAGGCTGGGAACAATAAATACCGACCGCTGTGAGAAGTAGAGACGAAGGTCCCACCTTATCCTGCGATCATAGAGGGGGAACAGCAGCTCTCTGCGTGTCAGACAGGTAGGAGAGCGCCCAGCTGGATCCCTGACGTCACTCACTCTAATCAGGCACTCCGTACAAAGTGCGTCAGAGTAAAAAGGAACATCCCTCTCATACGAGGGGAAAAGGGCCGCTCTCTGTGTGCCGAGAGGCAGGAGAGAGGCGCACAGCTGGATCCCTGACGTCACTCACTCCGACAGGACACCCAGTACAGAGTGCGTCAGAGAGGAATGGGAGACCTCCCTCAAATAAAATTGAATAAATGAACAGGGGGAAGACCAAGATGCAGCCGTGCAAATGTCTTCCACTGACATTCCTCCGTGCAACGCCGTGGAGGAGGAAATTCCTCTGGTGGAGTGCGCTTTGATATTCTCCGGGGACCCACCCCCGAGGAGACATATGCCTGTGAGACCGCCTCACACAGCCAGTGTGACAGCTGTTGTGCCGACAGAGGTTGCCCGATCGAGCGCTCTCTATACTGCACAAACAGACGCTGAGAACGGCGCCATGCCGCCGTGCGCGCCACATAGCAGGCCAGCGCGCGCACCGGGCAGAGGAGATGAGACGTGGCTTCTTCCTCCGATTTATGAGGAGGCGGAAAAAACCTGTCCAGGGTGATCACTCTTGATCTAAAAGAGCTTGTGATGACCTTTGGCATAAAGGCTGGGTTAGGACGTAACACAGCCGAACTGCCATCCCCCTGGATCCGGAGGCATGACGGGGCCACAAAGAGAGAGCCGATAAATCACTCACCCTTTTCGCCGACGTTAGAGCCAAAAGCATTACTACTTTGGCTGATGACATGTTGAGGGGAACCTGCTCTAAAGGTTCAAATGGGGCTTTGCTTAGTGCTCGTAACACCAAAGCCAAATCCCACTGAGGCGCCAGTGCGCGTGACACCGGTCTGAGTCTTCGTACCCCTTGCAGAAACCGTTTCGTCAGGGGGTGACTGAACACCGTCCCTGATGATATGGCAGCAGCATATACCTTGATCGTGTTGCAAAACCAATGCTGCATCCTACGCATAGTAAGTGAGGACCATCCAGTTAGACTATACAGTTTGAAATGATGAGTTCTATAGGGTGCATCTGATAAAGCAGTGCAGCGTGGTAGAGTGGGTCAGGTTTGGCCAAAACAGTGGGACAGGCAAATCTATAGATGGTATCACCGTAGTCAAGCTAGGGTGCATCACCACCTGCATCACCACCTGAGGGCCTGAGGGTGGAGCAGGGAACAGCTGCATCTCCACCTGAGGGCCAGAGGGTGGAGCAGGGAACAGCTGCATCTCCACCTGAGGGCCAGAGGGTGGAGCAGGGAACAGCTGCATCACCACCTGAGGGCCTGAGGGTGGAGCAGGGAACAGCTGCATCACCACCTGAGGGCCAGAGGGTGGAGCAGGGAACAGCTGCATCACCACCTGAGGGCCAGAGGGTGGAGCAGGGAACAGCTGCATCACCACCTGAGGACCAGAGGGTGGAGCAGGGAACAGCTGCATCACCACCTGAGGACCAGAGGGTGGAGCAGGGAACAGCTGCATCACCACCTGTGGGCCAGAGGGTGGAGCAGGGAACAGCTGCATCACCACCTGAGGACCAGAGGGTGGAGCAGGGAACAGCTGCATCACCACCTGAGGGCCTGAGGGTGGAGCAGGGAACAGCTGCATCACCACCTGAGGGCCAGAGGGTGGAGCAGGGAACAGCTGCATCACCACCTGAGGGCCTGAGGGTGGAGCAGGGAACAGCTGCATCACCACCTGAGGACCAGAGGGTGGAGCAGGGAACAGCTGCATCACCACCTGAGGACCAGAGGGTGGAGCAGGGAACAGCTGCATCACCACCTGTGGGCCAGAGGGTGGAGCAGGGAACAGCTGCATCACCACCTGAGGACCAGAGGGTGGAGCAGGGAACAGCTGCATCACCACCTGAGGGCCAGAGGGTGGAGCAGGGAACAGCTGCATCACCACCTGAGGGCCAGAGGGTGGAGCAGGGAACAGCTGCATCACGAAGGTTAAACGAAGGTGTCCCAGTTGAGGGGGCCTTAAGAACTTTTTTAAGTAATGTGAATGTTCCCAGGGATTCTAGAAACAGGCCTGATCAAAAGAAAATGTATGACGGTTTTCTTCTCCATATTTTGAATGTTTGTCAAGTTTCTCTCTTCTTTATTGCTAATACAATACTCTGGAATAAGCATTTCAAAAATTCATATTTCGTAAGATCTCTCCAAGTTGCACATTCACACAACTAAAACATATGAAGTGCCTTCAGCACATTGGTGACTCATGCACCTGACTCTAGTCCTGTCCACACAGACAGTAAACCCTTTATTCATGATTTCATATAACTATATTGGGTTAATTGTATTCAACTAAACCTAATAAACAGCTATACTCTCTGTGTGAAGAACTTAAACTTTTGAGCATTTCAACATCTTCACTAACTGTGTGTAATCTCATAGGTCAGCTATAGTCAGCTATTTTCTCCACAGTCAGCCACCTACTTCAGCCTCCTCAAACCCTCCCTCCAGATATCTCCATTGACCAATGTACTGACTTTCTGCAATTTTTTCACTCCAAAATGAACACCATTCACCTAGAGCTGGCCTCAGCATGCACCTCCTCAAGTGATCCACCCTGGATGTTGACCACTGGTCCACCACTCATCAGCTCCCTCTCCATCTTCACCCCAGCATCGGAATACACCATCTCAGAGCTCATCCGTAAAGCTAAAACCACCACCTGTCAGCTTGATCCTCTTCCCACCACCCTGGTCAAGGCTTGCCTACCAGCCATAACACCCATGATCACTGACATAATGAACTCCTCCCTCACCTCTGGAATTGTACCCACCTCCCTCAAACTGGCTGCAATCACTCCCATCCTCAAAAAACCCGGTACTGACCCAGCCGATCTAAACCACTACAGGTCCATCTCCAACCTACCTTTCATTTCCAAGACCCTTGAGAGGGTGGTTGCCGCACAGCTTCAGTCCCATCTTGACACAAACAACCTCCATGAATCCTTCCAATCTGGTTTCCGCCAAAAACACAGTACTGAAACAGCCCTTGTTAAAATCACCAACGACCTCCTCCGTGCAGCTGACTCCGGACTTCTCACCATCCTCATCCTCCTTGACCTCAGCGCTGCATTCGATACCATCTCTCACCCACTACTCCTGGACCGCCTGGCTGGCATTGGGATCACTGGTGTTGCACTCTTCTGGTTCTCATCATACCTCACTGACAGACAACAGTTTGTACAACTCGGTAATCACAAGTCACAAGAAAGTGCTATTTCACTGGGTGTCCCCCAGGGGTCAGTACTGGGTCCACTCCTATTCATCATATATCTCCTCCCCCTGTGCAAAATCCTCCGTCACCATGAGGTTAATTTTCACTGCTACACCGACGACACACAGGTCTACATTTCCTCCAAACCCACCACTGCCCTGCCCCCAACCTGCCTCACCACCTGCATTGAGGACATCAGGAGCTGGATGAGCAGGAACCTCCTGAAGCTTAACGGTAGCAAAACTGAGGCCCTGCTCATCGGCTCCAAATCCACCCTCACCAATTCACATATCACCCCAGCACCAAACATCATCATCGACGGCTTCCCCATACCATTCGCTGGCCAAGTGAAAAGCCTCGGTGTCATTCTGGACGGCTCCCTCTCATTCGCACCACACGTAAAAAACATCACCCGCACCGCTTTCTTTCATCTTCGGAACATCTCCAGACTCCGCTCATCTCTGTCCCAACCCAGCACTGAAATCCTGGTCCACTCATTCGTCACATCCCAGATTGATTACTGCAATGCACTTCTGACTGGCCTTCCCATCAAACTCCTCAATAGACTGCAAATAATCCAGAACTCTGCTGCCCGGATCATCACCCGCACCAACTCATCCGACCACATCACCCCCATGCTCACTCAGCTACACTGGCTTCCTGTACGCTACCGTATTCACTCCAAAAACCTTCTACTCATATATAAAGCTCTCCATAACCTTGCCCCCATCTACATCACTGACCTCCTTCAGGAGTACACCCCCTCCCGCACCCTCCGCTCTTCGTCCGTAGGACTTCTCACCGTCCCAAGATATCGCCTCAAAACCATGGGTGCTCGAGCTTTCAGCTGCTCGGCTCCCAGACTCTGGAACTCCCTGCCACGACACATCCGACAGTCTGATTCCATAACAACATTCAAATCCCAACTCAAAACCCACCTGTTCAAACTGGCCTTTTCTCTATAATCTGTACCCGGTGTCCTTTTGTGTCCTTTTGTGGTCCATTTCCTGTTGTTTGTCTTGTCTTAATACTTCACTAAATCCACTGTTTTAATTTGTAAGGTAAAATTGTAAATGTAAATTGTACATCTGTAACCCTGTAAGGTGTCCTTGGGTGTTTTGAAAGGCGCCCCCCAAAATAAATGTATTATTATTATAGTATCTTGTTGTCCATGGATACAACTACAGTAAGTCCAAAGGGACAGTCATGGCTGTTTGTCTCCACCTAGTGAGAGGCAGGTGTTATTACAGTGTTAGGCATTTACCATTAAAGTTACATTCATCTTTGTTTGAATCTATTGTTTTCTACATCATTTAATAACACCATTGCATACATTAAAATAAATAAATTGATTTGTGGATATAAGCGACCCTCCCATCCCTGCACATCAGTGATGCAGATAGCAGGGACCAGTTGCCATGTACTTTAATCCACTGTTAAACCCGATTGAAGTAACAACTCTTTCAGACCGCTCTCAAGTGGATGAGGGCTGCAGTCAGGCTGAACGCAGCTTTAGACAGTTCCACATGTACTTTGTTTAAGGCATAGTACTGACGTCTTAAGGGCTCAGTGTGCACAACCTATCCTTCTGTCATAGGCCACTGCATCCCTGACACAAAGTATAGCTCAGCCGATGGAGAAAAAGTTAGAAATGGCCATCCTTGAAAAATGAGAAGCATTGTGACCACTCATATGTACAACTAGCCATCTCAGAAACATCCTCTTGATATATTGATCTGGTCGCTCATAATTGACTGCATGTACAGGAGACATCTTTGTTCCATTTGGATGGACAGTTGTTTGCAAACCTACGCTGAGTGGAAATGGAAGCATACACAGCTATAGCCATCCGATCATATGGGTTGCTGTGAAACAGGCAGGGAGGCCTCTGATTGGCTGCACTAACAATGACTGGGACAGTATTCACTTATTTTGTGAACATAACAGATTTCCTTATTAAACATGATGGACGAGCTTTCATCTAAAAGTGAGTAATAAAGCCGTGGGAAGTCTCTGATCCAGTTTACTCTTCTTAAGATGTTCCATTAGAACTCTCCTGAACTCGTGCAGTTCCCTGATAGGAGGTGTTTTGGACCTGTCTGCCTGTGATGACTCGGCATGCAGACACATGGATCCAGTGGGGATGTAATGAACAGACAGCATGTTTCAGAATTCATCATTTCATTTTTTCTACAAACAAAAGCGTACTTCAGAATAATTTAAAAGAACACCGAGTTCTACAAATGTGAGCTTTAATAAGGGTACATTAGAGAGAACATGTATTATACCTAGGGCCCAAAAGAACAGCTTCAACACCAACCTGCATGAGGTCAACCTGTTGTGGAGCAACATCAAGGAGGCCATTCTTGTCTGATATTTACATTTGGTTTATAGTGATGTCCTTTTAGTTTCCAAGACGCTGCCTGTTACGTCACCAGACGTGTTCCTGTGCTAACATCGTGAGACAATGTTGGAAATAAGACTTAAACATAGTTTGGATTCGCTGTGATCTGTGGATACACACAAATGTTGTTGAATGTCCTTAAAACAAAGATCCATCCACATTTCAGCAGTCACTGGAAAGAAAACTGTGCAGGTGTACAGTCCAGAGAGGAGGGGGTGTTCAGCAGTAGATGGGCTCCGGCAGGGAGGGGGGGGTGTAGTCCTCGTCTGTGGAGACGTCTGCAGGCTGCCAGTGACACTCGATCAGGGCGTCGTACAGCTCCTCACTCAGCTCCATGAACTTCCTGTTGGCCTCGACCACGTCCAGCTCCGGGCTGGGGTCTGCAGCACAGAGGGGGGGGGGTTACATCAGATTTAGTGACTAAACAATAGACTCACACAAGCATATAAAAAACATTAAAACAAATTAAATTAAAGATTTGTTTATTATGACTGCCCCCAAATCACTTATGGACCTTGTATTGAGTGTTATTTTTATTTGCTGTCGTCAAAAATACTACTTGAAATATTCTAATTCAAGCAGTAAAGATGTTTAGATTTACAATGATCAACAAGCACTGAACAGTCCTGTGTAGTTCTGTGCTGCTTTAACCTGCCATCGAGCCATCGTCATGCTCTGTAATATTGTTTTATTGTTTTTATCACCATTTACAGTGATCCTCTATGTTGCATGTTTTTGCATGCTATGTTAAAAAGACAATTCGTTTTACGGGTGACTTTGGAATATGTCCAGGGACTACCGATGAAAAATAGCCTAATGACCAATTCTGGGGCATTTACAGAAATGTCTTTTAATGTGAACGGTCCCTGTTAAATAAACTAATACATCAAAGATAAATAAATATTAAAACTAATATAATAAATACATAAAAAATCAAACTGTCACAATAATAAAACCCTAACACCAACCTTCAATGCCATCGTCCGGAACAGGTTCGGTCTCCTGAAAAGAGAACACGTTAGATGGAGTCAGTCTGTGATCAGTGAGATGTGACGGCTGTTTAACAGAGAGAGCTCACCTGGGTGGGGGTGTACTGCGAGTAGTCATACTGCTGGTAGTTGTAGCCATACCCTGCTGCTGCGTTGGGGTCGTACCCCCAGGAGGGGTAGTACCCGGGGTAGGCCTGCTGCTGGTACTGGCTGTACTGGTCGTAGCCGTTCCTGTACGCTGTGGTGTAGCCTGAGCGTGGCTCTGACTGCTGCTGCTGCTGCCGGTTCCTTAAACTCAAGAGGGAGGGGCACACTGTTATACTTCACCCGTTATGTGACTGATGATTGGATCTAAAGCTGCGAGGACTCACTTGTTGGCAGCCAGGCTGAGTCTCAGAGGCTTGGAGCCCAGGCCCACCGCGCCCTGACACTCGTCCAGCGCCCGCTTCTGCAGCCGCTCGTCTGGGAACTGCACGAAGCCACAGCCCCTGCGCACACAGGCACAGTGAGACGGGGGAAATGGTCTTTTGACAGTATATTGACATCGAAGAAGCAACATTGCTCCAGTTTAAATATCTTTAAAAAAGGTCTGACGTGAAAAAGTACAAACTTTCTGTTTGAAGACAAAAGTCCTCCTGCTGTTTTCTGTTGACAGATTCCAGTCATTTGTTTACACCAGGCTTTTATTTTGGAAATATTTCGAGGACAGTGCAGATGACCCGAGTTGCTTGACTTCATGAATTAGAGTTAAAGGCTTTTAAATGTGCACTATTATTATCATTAGTATATACAAATGAGGTATGCTTCTTTTCTGTCCAAATGTAATATTAACAACATTTATAATGAGATGATTATACATTTAAAACCCAATGTAGAAGTAAGGGCTGGCAGCAGCATATTTTGTGAAATCACTAATAGTTAACCTTATAATTGTTAAGATCCCCTCTTAAGGTCCTTACACAGCAAGCCGATTTCGGCCGTCGGAAGATGTCTGGCCGCCGATGAGCGTGCTGACGTCCTACTACCCGCCCCATCGTGTCTTTTCGGTCGTGCCGACACCTTCCGCCGCCGATTCAAAAGGCTGTCGGCTAAAGAAATCACTCTGATTGGCTGTTCAGCTAGCGAATCCGTGCATGAGAAGCGAAACGGAAGTGAGGGACCCAAACAAACTATTAAGAAGGCAAATCTGAGATTTCATTGAACTCCAGCTCTCGCCACAGGTTCTGGAAAGCCCCGTGAGCTTCTCGCTGTAGAGTGAAAATGGAACGCACACGCTATTTGATGTTTGTTTATATCACGCAGTCTGTTCTTCTTCTCTCGGTTATCACGCATTCTGTGGGTGTTTCTCAATGTCAGGGAAGGCTCCAGAGCCACTATTTCAAGGATACTACGTCATCAAGTCCCGCCGAAGGACTGTTCCAATGTCCAGGCTCCTTGGAATTCAACCGAGCCCGGCGTCCTTCATTGCGGGAAATTTCGAGGCTACACATGTGTATCCTCCGCGGTCTTAAAATCCCCACAATGCTTTGCGCACGGACCAATTTCCCAAATCTTTTGCGGAAATCGCGCTCCATTTAAGGCGGGGCCTCGCATATGAGGCACATCTGCTAGCCTGTTCCACCATTCTTCGTTTTCTGAGGCTAGGAGGATTCTTGCCTCGCTTATGACGGAAGTGACTCGGAAGACATGTCCTACCAAGGAAGCGTCCTCGACATTGAGAAACACCCTGTCTTCCGGTTGTTGCCTCTTTTGAATGACGAATACACACTACCGCCGCCTGCTGGTAAGGAGAGTTATTGCCACTCACGCATGCGCAGTTCATACGTGCTACTTGGCCGTCGGCTGAAGTCTTTGCGGTGTGTTCCAGTGCGACTGTTGGCCAAGACGCAGGTGACGTGAGGCGACACAACAGTCGGGTCCGTCGGGATGTGTTCTTTTGTCAGATTGGTGTGTTGGGCCTTTATACGTTTTCTCTATTCCTCGGTTGCTCTCAGCAGCTCCACAAATAACTCAAGAGGAAACTATTAGTCCTAGCCTTAAAGGGGACCTATCATGCAAAATGCACTTTTGTACGTCTTTTAAACATGAATAAGTGTCCCCGGTGTGTCAGGGAACTCACCAAGTGTCAGAAACACAACCCTCTCTCTTTTCCTCCATACCCAAATCTCTAAAAACGGGGCTGCAATGGATCTGATACAGATTTGAATTTTTCTGACATCAGAAAAGGGGTGCTCCGCCTATATGGGCAACTCTCTACCTATCAGGGGAATGAGAGACCGCTCGAAAGCGCTGGAGACGCTGTAGTACATATGCCAGGCCTGTGGGTGGTGCTGTAGTCTGCCACAAAAGCAGCAAAGAAGACTTTTCACAGAATCAGCCTTTGCAAAAACAGGGCTGGAATAGAGCAAATAGAGCGAAATGAGGCATGGCTAAAATGTATGATCTGTTTGGTATTTTGAAAAAAAACTTCACAGACATGTTTTATATAGGTATGGCCAGGGCTCGACATTAAGGATGGCCCCGGGCCATCTAGCATTTAGCTCAGGCAATGAAGCCTCACTTGCTGGTTGCCCGATCGGGCAATCTATTATGCCAGTATCATGCAGCTCGCGGATCCAGTAATGAGTGACCCGACAGTAAAACTAAACACATCTATAACTAGTTTAGGTAGTTTGAGAGGTAATTAAAATAGCTACGTGTGATATTCTAACCTGAAGTGTGTGTTTTGTTCCGCTCACCGCTGCATGTGGTTATGCAGAGCTGCGTGTCGACTCGTCAGCAGCAGCAGGTGATCTCTCTCTCCCGTCAGATTAGACTTCACTCGCGTTTATGTCCATATCGATCAGATCCAGCTAGTTCTAGCTAATGATATGACTACCTGCTTATTAAAAGACACCTAAACAATAAGCGTCGCTATGCAACTGGGTGAGGCCACAAAGTATAGCGCAGCATTATGCATTTGTTTACATGCCCACCGGAACCCTGAGGCATTACCAACAGATCAACGCACAATCAACCCATACAGGACATCTCTTTCTCCACATTAAGTGTTAGACATTAGAGTTGACTCTTCTTGTCTGTCACATAAGTGGCGCAACTGAATACTACCCGGACAATGAATCGAATGCAACCACATTTTCGCGGGAATTTCAGTTTGTTACGGATTCTGATGCTGAATACATAATGATCAAATAATTTAAAGTCAGAGTGTATTACAATGTTTCTTAGTCCACCAAAGCAAGGTGAACAACCTGGAAAGAAGAGAACGACTGAGCTGCAGCGCAGCCCCCCCCCCGAAAAAAGATAATCAAAGTCATAGGTATGTGCCCAATAATATTTTCTTCAAAGTAAATATTCAATATTTTTTCTTCAAAAGTAAATATGGGCATAACATGTTTTAATAAATAATTTGTTTATGGTGGTCCAGAGACAGGAATATAATTTCACATTTGTTATGATATAAATGATTTTTTTATGGTGGTCCAGAGACAGGGATTATAATTTGACATTTTGTATGTGTTTGCAGATGTGCTCATCAAGCACCTGGAGAAAAGATTCCAAGATCTCCAGAAAGGGAGTGTCTCTTCAAAATGTTCCATCTTCAACCCCAGTCAGTGGCCCTCTGACAGACAGAGGGCCATTGAGTCGTTGAATCAGCAAACACAAACAAGAAGAAGTGAAATTAAGAATAAAATTGAAATTGTACAATATAATATCGTGGTGGTTCATCTTATAATTCTAGAGAATGCACCAGACAGCATCTAAGACCTGCAGGTCCCCAAACCTTTCGTGAGTCATTTCGTCCGCGCGCATTTTTCAGGGCCATCTCTATTGGACTCAGGGCCATCTGTAAATTAGCTTAGATGGCCCACAGGGCCATCTCCCACAATCCTTAATGTCATGCCCTGGGTATGGCCCTACAATATATTATTCAAATATAGCATGATAGGTCCACTTTAAATAAATAATGACAGCCCAAGATGCACGTTACCTTAATTGGAAGGACGGATCAAGTTATCATTGGCTTGTAGAAGGAATCTTGAGTGTATCAAATGTTAGACTTTTTTAAAGAACTAGTTTACTCCATTGGAAGAAGTTTCAAGCCTGGGATAAACACACATCTTCTCCATATAGCGTGGGGATATGTTAATACTCACTTGGAGTTGCCCATGCTATCCAGCACCACCTTTCCTCCCCGACAGGAAGGGTAGCGGTTGTAAAAGTACTCATAGAGCATCCCATCATCCACTTCGGGAGTCAGATCTCCAACAAACAGAGAATACATCTGACTGCAACGCGAGGGAAAACAGAGTCAGGTTTTGTCAACGAGAGAAGGAATCATTTTGAAAAATAGGTCATCTTTGATTTCCTGCTTTATAACTCACCCACTCTCCTGTTTCCCAAAGGTGGCTCGGTTTAGCTTGAATCTTGTGGGCTGTGAGAGAGAAATATTAATGACTACAATGCCATTTCTCAGGAGTCTCAGCATCGCTACTGTGTGATCACTCTACATACCGGATTGGCTCCCGGTAAGGCTTTCCCGTTGATTTTGCGGAGACACCGCTCAGCCGTGGCCTCATCCGTCATCTCCACAAAGCAGTACCCCAGAGCCCCCCTGGGTGAAGACACACTGTTTAACGTCAGAGTAGAACGCGTCCAAAACTGACAACTGCTACAGATGTATTTCTTACCCAGTCATCTTGTTGCGTATGATGCGCACGTTCACCACCTGCTCCCCCATGGTGGAGAACGATCTGGTGATGAACTTCTCATCCATGTAGGTCTCCAGCTACACAGCCGCAGGGAAACATTAAAGAAGTTAGGAGATCCATTAAGGTCACTTAAACTGGTGAAACATGTCGTGGCCATGGTTATTTGTTGAAATAAATGTGTTAAAAAAAAGTATTGTGGAGCTGCAGGGATATTAAATCATATACATGTATTCTACGGACTTGAAAGCAGGCACAGATTCTATGCATTATTTTTTTAAACAAACCATAATTATTTACTTTAGTTTTCCTGATAATGAGAATTGCTATAATTTGCTCCATTATCGTGACTGTAAAATTGGTCATAATAATTGCAATTGTAATACTGACATCAAAGCGGCAACATTGTTACAGTTTAACTGTCTATATCTGTATATATATATGTCAGACATTAAAAAAGTAACAATAACTTCCTGTTAAAAATAAAAGTCGTTCTTAAATTGTCCACAGAGAAATTCCCTTCATTTGATAATACAAAGCTTTTATTCTGAAATATTTGCTTCATAAATTAGAGTTTAAAAAAGAAATACATTTTCATAGATTTTTCTACATCCACACAATATCAGATTGAGGGTTTAAAACAGTGTCTCTGGTAACCTATTTTTGAAACATAATAACAAATCCCCCTCCCTCCCTCATGTAGCTGATAGCAGACTCCATTAACATGACATTAGTCCCGGTGGGCCTTTCTGCTGAGAGCTACGTGTTGCATTAAGTTAGTGTGAGCGGTTAACCAACACTAAACCCTAACCTTAGCCCAGCTCCTCATACAAGGGGTTAATCCACAAACAAGCGATATGATCTGCTGGTTTTCTTAAAGGAGTTTTGTTGTATCACATACATACAGCGTACGTAACTTAGCTAACACTGTGGTCACATTAAATTATTAACCGTAGTATAAAGTTGTAAAGTACTCACGTTCCCCATCCATAACGTGCTCATCCTGCCGCCGAAGATGTTAATATTATAATGTGAAATTACTGAGAGTTTTAAATAAAGCAGCAGAAGTCAGCGCTGCACATGCTAAATTACGCAGCAGAGAAGTGAAGCAGGAAGTACAACAACAGTACGTGCTGACGTCACTCCAACGTCCTGGTTAGTGGTTACGTTTTTGCGTCAACAGTTAGCGCTGTGTGTACTGTTTACTGGTCTGAGAAAGAAAGCAGTTAAACAAAGGTACACAATTTCTAAAAGTACTAATAGTACAGCGGATAAGCACAACAATTGTGCATTTTATGAGAAAAGCATGACATTTCTAGCATAGTTAGTGCATACCATAAGGTTTATTTTCAGATGTCAGATTTGACCTGTGAGGACCGTGAGAAGTCAAATCCAAGATGGCCGCCAGTCTCTCGGGTCAAATGTTCAAACACGCTTAATTTTGGAACCAAACATTGTAGAACAACATTTAAGGTGTCATATCCAACTAAATTAGGGATGCCCAATCATTTGGTGATACTTTTGAGATCGCCAGAATTCAAGAAAATGCATTTAGGTGAAGATAAAGGTAGAAATTGACCAAAAATAAGCTGTCAATCAGTTGAAATTTTCAAATTTGCAAATTATTTATTTTGTGTGTGTGTGTGTGTGTGTGTGTGTGTGTGTGTGTGTGTGTGTGTGTGTGTGTGTGTGTGTGTGTGTGTGTGTGTGTGTGTGTGTGTGTGTGTGTGTGTGTGGCAGATGTGGCACAGTTATGTATTGTGTACAGTGGCGAGCCGTGACTTTTATACCTAGGCCCTCTGACCCCCACCCCTTCCCTCGAGTTATTACGTCACAGCGTATACTTCAGCGGAATATCAAAACCACGGCCCGGGGGTGCAAAACGCATCAATGAAAGCGACCCACTACCACACAAAACAACACCTGTAAATAACCCTATTTGTGTTCTTTGAAATTGAAAAGGATATTGCATTGTGTTTGTTACTTTCGTTGCAGTTGTATGTCTTAAGTGTAATTTGGAATTTTGAAGGCGAGTTAACAAAATAACTCCTGTTGACAGGAAGTTGTTGTTGTTATGGAAACAAGAAAAGTTTCACAGCGGGCGGAACTTGTCATAAAGTCTGCGATAATAACACCCACCCATTTAGAGGGAAGATATGATTGGTCAATTGTACTGTCATTTGACATTACTCTCTCGTTCAGTTACAATAGCTGGGCCCTCTGTGAGACCTCCCAACCTCCTGACTGCTGCAGCTGCCAAAGAAGATATGTATGCATGGCTCAGCAAAGTCAAGACAGCTGTTGAAAAGTCCACCATGGATGGCTGGATATCGTGGTCTGCCTACCACGCTGATGCGCACCAAGCTGTCATCCCACCTGCAGCAATAACCGCACTATTGCCTTTGTTTCTTGACAATGCACACTCAGTGGCAATGATACCTCACTCCATGGACATCGTCAAGGCAGCAGTTCAGCATGTGAACCCTGGTCAGATTCCTGTCCTTGCAGCTGACCAACCACTGTATGCTCTTGCTAAGAAAGTCCAGTGGACCTGGCCAGCCACTTATGGAGAGGATCACTTTGTGATCATGTTCGATGGTCTACACATTGAGATGGCCATGTTGAAGTTGCTGGGAGACTGGCTGGAAGACAGTGGCTGGACGAACATCCTGGTACAGGCTGACATTGCAAGTTCCGGAAAAGCAAATTCCTTCATACATGCCAACCATGTCACCAAGACCCGCCATGCACACCAGCTCACAGCTGCAAGCCTTTATACACTCCTCCAACAAGCTTACAGTGAAGACTGCACACCTGATGACTCTAATGCCATGCAACCTGATAGTCCGCCGTTTGAGGAGTGGTGCATACAGCGAACAAAGGCCAGTGTCCACTTTGACTACTGGCTAAAGACCCTGTCATTGGAGCTTCTCTTGCTGCGGTACATCAGGTCACTTCGTGAAGGTAACTTCCAGCTGTATGTGGAATCCCTGACACAGATCATGCCCTGGATGTTTGCCCTAGATCACACACACTACTCCAGATGGATTTCCGTACACATCCGTGACATGATGACTCTCGCTGAAAAACATCCACATGTCCTAGCAGAATTCAAGTCTGGACATTTTGTGGTGCACAAAACCAGCAACAAGTTCTCTGCCATGGCACTCGACCAGTGCCATGAGCAGAACAATGCAATGGTGAAAGGTTCTGGTGGGGCTATTGGACTGACTGCCAATCCAGGTGCACTTAGACACTGGATGGTAGCAGGGCCAGAAATGTCCAGGATCACTACAGAGTTTGAGCAACAGCATAGTGCTAGTGACACTGGGCAACGTCATCACGACCAGCAACCTGGCGTACAAGCAGCATTTCTGAAGGAAGTTAAAGCACTTGTGACAGTGCTGGAAGAGATGGGAAATCCATTCCTAGAACACAGCCAAGATTTACTAGTCATGGACACAAGGGACATCATGGACATCAAAGTGGCTGAAACTGTGAGAAGGATCGAGACCCTTGGTGAGGAGCAGTACACCACGTTTGTGAAAGAGAGGCTAGAACAGTGTACAACACCTGTCACACAAACACTTCCAAAGACCAAGTTGCCACTGTTCAGTAGGCCACCGGTCAAGATGAAGTTGAAACAAAAGGCACAGCTTGCAGCACTGAGGAGTGACTGTGGTCTCTTTTCGAGGCTGTACATTACATTACATTGCATTTAGCTGACGCTTTTATCCAAAGCGACTTACAATAAGTAAGTACATCTCCTGTCAAACACGAGATGGAGACATCGACAATTTCTTCTACCATTAAAACCAGGGATCCCCACCAGCTCTGTCAACTGGAGGCAAAATTCGGATTGGGGTTAAAGCAGATCTACTTCGCTGCCTAGAATCAGATCTGCTTGAAAACAGTAGTGTACCTATGGCTGATGCAACAATTTTTCGATGGTGCAGCTGTGGTTCAAATGTTAAATCCTGAAACATCAAGAAAATGTCAAGAGTATGGAGATGGAGTGTTTGCACAACTTGAGAAAAGCAGCAGCATTGACCTTGTCTGGGATGTATACCTACCTGCCAGCCTGAAAGCCTCAACCAGACAAAAGAGGGGAAAGGGCATCAGGAAAAGGGTGGCTCCTTCTACTGTGATGCCAAAGAACTGGAAGGACTTTCTTCGATGCAATGAGAACAAAACCGACTTGTTTGCTTTCCTGTCTCGCAGAGTTGTTCATCTTCCTCTCGCAGAGGGCAAGGAACTGTATGCAACAGATGGAAGTGGAGTCCTCTGCTCTCCTGCTGAGTCTTACTTAGCCTGCCTTGCCGCGTGTTCTCAAAAAGAGGCCGACACTCGTCTACTTCTGCATGTGGCAGATGCTGTGCAAAAGGGGTGTAAGAAGGTGACCATACGTACAGTGGTGGTACTGGCTGTGGCTTCATTCAGCAAAATAGCTCCTGATGAGCTGTGGGTTGCCTTTGGTGTTGGATCAAGCTTTCACAACATAGCTGTTCATGAAATTGTTGCCACAATGAATCCAACAAAGTGTCTGACTCTCCCAGTTCTTCACGCTTTCACCGGGTGTGACACCGTCTCTGCCTTCACTGGCGGGAAGAAGACTGCCTGGGAAACGTGGAAGTCTTTCCCAGAGGTGACTGGTGCTTTCAATGAACTCCTATGCATGCCAAGTGAGGTCAGTGAAGGATCAATGTTACTGCTGGAGCGATTTGTGGTGCTGATGTACGACCGAACCAGTGAGAGCATGGAGGTGAATGATGCCAGGAAACAGCTCTTCACACAGAAGTCTAGATCTCTAGAGAACATTCCTCCAACCCAGGCAGCACTGAAGCAGCACATCAAGCGCACTTGCTACCAGGCCAACTGTTGGAACCAGGCATTGGTCCTGGATCCAGAGATGCCAGAGCCGTCTGACTGGGGCTGGACAGAGGAAACAACTGGGTGGAAGCCACTTTGGACCACTCTACCTGAAGCATCAAAATCGTGCCATGAATTGATCCACTGTCGCTGCCAGAAAGGGTGCACTGGACGATGCAAGTGTGCCAAAGCTGCACTGAAGTGTGTTTCTGTTCTGGAGACTGTTAGATTTAGATCTGTATTATTATCATCATTAAAATACTAGCACCATGGGTCTATTATTTTGTATTATTATCCCTATAGTTTCAAAATTGAAGCACATGTATACACTATATTGCATAGGTCGAATCCAAACGTTTTTAATGTAATTTGACCTTGTCCTTGATCTAAATTAATTGTCTTTAATTCTGGCGATCTCAAAAGTATCATCAGATGAATGGGCATCCCCAATTTAGGTGGAAATGACACATTATTTTCTACATCGTTTGGTTGCAACATTTTAAAAAACGTGGACATTAAACACAGAGGACTGGCGGGAATCTTGAATTTGACTGTTACTTCGATGTCATGTATCTAGCTGATAAGTTGATATCACACACACACACACACAATATAATTTCAACTGATTGACAGCTTATCTTTGGTCATTTTCTACCTTTATCTTCACCTAAATACATTTTCTTGAATTCTGGGGATCTCAAAAGTATCACTAAATGATTGGGCATCCCTAATTTAGTTGGATATGACACCTTAAATGTTTTTCTACAATGTTTGGTTCCAAAATTAAGCGTGTTTGAACATTTGACCCAAGAGACTGGCGGCCATCTTGGATTTGACCTCTCACGGTCCTCACAGGTCAAATCTGACTTCCCTCCACATCTGAAAATAAACCTTATGGTATGCACTAACTATGCTAGAAATGTCATGCTTTTCTCATAAAATGCACAATTGTTATGAGAGCTTATCCGCTGTACTTTAATACAACAATGAATGTAGGAAC
Organism: Pseudochaenichthys georgianus; assembly: GCF_902827115.2. Taxonomy (NCBI): domain Eukaryota; kingdom Metazoa; phylum Chordata; class Actinopteri; order Perciformes; family Channichthyidae; genus Pseudochaenichthys; species Pseudochaenichthys georgianus. The sequence continues at coordinate 2,809,603 of NC_047513.1, forward strand.
ACTTTGTTACAAGTAAGCATTTCAAATCCTACTTGAGTAAAAGTAATCAGATATTAGCTGTCAAATGTACTTGACACAAGTAAAAGTACAGTAGGCCTACTGGAGTAAATGTTCTTAATTACTTTCAACACTGCACATTGTTTTTACAATGTGAAGGATCCACTTAATATAAACCTTTAAAAAAATGTCTTTGTAAAAATGCTATTAAAATAATGCAAACTGAAACACTTAAAACGGATATCTTTGATGAAAAATGCCTTTTCATCTTCACTTGGTTTGTCTGTAACACAATATTCATTTTTATTCCCAAAATGATTACAACGTTACATTTGTCTGTATTTTATTTGTGATTATTCTTTATTTTTGCTAAAAAAGCTAAAAAGATGCTAAAAAGAAAGAAAGAAAGCGCCAGTGGGGCAGAATGTTGCAGAATATAACCATATGGATATTTCCCGCTTCTTCTTTCAACATGCACATGCAGCTCCTGTTCATCTACTCATTTATGAAGTAGCATATAACTATAAACTCTCCCCTCTTTAATTATACACTCTTGTACTCCTGAGATATTATGGTACCTTGACAATATATTTTGTACAGCATTATGCAAATATTTGAAACCCGTCTAAAGACTAATGAATTGTTGCCTTGTGTGTCTCTTTTCATTTAGCATGGAACTACATTTTTTGTAAATGTTCACAAAAAATATATATATACTGATTTGGAAATACTGAATCCTTCATGTTATATCAGAAGTCAAATGGAAAACACTCATGCACAAAGATGTATACACTTTTCAGTATTACACAATACAATTACAAGTAAAGGTGACATTAAGGTCAAGTCTTTTCACTGGAGTTTATTGACAGAAAGCACGGGATGAAGCGTGCTTTGGAAGCAGATCACTGAAGAGCACAAACACTAAATCATTGACATGTTCTGACAGAAAGTCAATCAGTGACTGAGGGCTTTAAAACGATACCATCCCAATGTTCCTAATATATGACTAACGGGCATCCTTCAGACAGAAACACCAACACCAGCTGTACTGCAACACGGCTTGCAAACTGTACAAATATATCTGTGTGACATATACCTTAAACCCAACAGATATTTCAATTGCTCAGTTTAGACTGAATATTTTTATTTCATTATTTCCTTACATGAAGAACTAACTGCTAAAAAAGAATCCCAGAAACAACTGAAAGTGACATTAGTGTCCCCTGGTTCCAAATGAATACAACGCGTTGTAGTAATGTTTGCCAGTCATCTCATAAAACGCCTTCATGAAGCAGGTTTTATGTCATTGGCCCCATTATATTGTTTACAAAATAAACAAAACTCACAGCCACAAAACCCAATCAATAACATGTTGAACCTTCAAACCGTGTGATGGACACTAATTCATCTTTTAATTAATATAATGATACAATGTCCAAACACACTTTATATGTCCAGATAAAACCACTCTCAAATGATGCCGTATCACATCTGTAAATACATTTTGAATGTACAGGAATTACAAAGATATGTCCAGGACAGTTTCACCCACACTGCACACGCTACACAGATGTCTGATCAAGATTAGATGACCTCTTTAAAAGCTAGCATGACGAGTAAATTAAACATTTGACTATAGACTGAATATCACCGTGTGGCGTGGACTAAGCGTTGGTATGATAATACATGTTTGGAGGGACCCTGAACACATCATCAACACCACACAGCTTCCATGTGAGATCACACAGACTACAAAGGCATGGTGATCAGTTCTCTAACTACACAGTCGACCCGAAAGCAAAATGTACTTTTTGTCCACTGCCTCGAGACATTTTTATTTTCAAATGGTCTTTTGCCTGGCGAGTGATGCTGATCTGCTAGCCACTTGCATGTGTGACCACCATGTGGTTGGTAAAGGGATGTATAGTAACACCAGAAGCCACATGTCTGTCCACCGACGGGCAGGTATGTAAGGCTGGATTTGGGAAACTGATTCATGAAAACATTAACAAACAATTGGAGAGCCATGTTGATGCGTATATGCCTAAACTCTGAGATACCAATTTCATTTATTTGAGCTCTACATAATTAAACATTTAAGTCTCGATAACAACACTACATCGGATATGTGGAGATAACAGTAGATTAAAGCCACAATGTGAAGAATGTGATGTTACACAGCGATGCATGGAGCCATACCCAAGGTTTAAACAGCTAAACATATTGCACTAAAACCCGCTGCAGTCTCATTTGTTTCTAGAAACAACTGGACCTGGTTCCAGAACTTTGACTGACTGCTAGCATCGGCCATTTGTTACGAGACTCAAACAGGTCTGGTGTGGTACAGGATGAATCCTAAAACTGTGTCACCATTTTAGCACTTCCACTTCAATTGTCTCAAAGTACGTTTTTTTGTCTGCGTTTTTGGTTACCTCAAATTGTTATCTCAGAAAAGGTCTGTGGTTAACACAAGCTGACCAGATTTTCATGTTTTGTTCTATGATATAAAATACACCAGTAAATACCTGTCGACAGTTCTCTGCTTAACACTCTCCCAGGGGACATTAGCGACCTCTAGCGTAGAGGTGATGTAGTGCACTCATGTGACTGTCATTTAGTGTATTGCCTCGCGCTAGTGTTCTTATGGCCAGTTATTGCATTAACACTTAAAACCCAAAGTGGCGTTAATATGTGGAGATTATCCTGCTAAACAAAACGTGTATCATAAATGTGTGTTTGCCAAAGATATACATTTTTTTAAATGTTCCAAAATCAAATGCAAGGTAGCTCTCTTCCAGTCCGGCCTACACAAACGGGTCATCACGGCACCGCCAGCAGAACCACTGTATGTAAAGTGTCTGTCTGGTGGCGGTTGGTGAACCTTTTGACGTGGCTTCCATTAACACATGGTGTTCTCTGTTAATCGTGCAGAGAGAGGTATACAAATGTTTCTTCCACAGTAACAAAAGCACCTGAACATGGACCAACCAGACCTATTCCCATCCCAGAACAAAGAGAAGATGTGCGCTGAGATGCAGGGGTCTGGAACAACAACACGCGGAGTACATGTCAAAGTGCAACATCACAATAAATACTGTCCCATGTTAGCTGGACAGGAAGACATCGGTCCACCCCAGTAACATGTATTAGTCGCACATTATACTTCATATGCAAGTTGGTAAGGCTTGTTACATTCAAAACTCTAACAGGCATTCTGTATCGACTCATCAGGTACAGACCACATACACTTTTCAATCATGTTTAAGTGCTCCGAGAGGGACTGACTGGAGTTAATTGACATTCAGAAATCATTATTCATTTAAAGATGCACTAATCAATATTAAAACTGGATCATCTGACAACCGCATATTCATTAGTATGTAGAGTTTGCGGACGTCATGTAGCTCCAAACACCTGACTGTACATGAACTTAGGATCACTGAAACACCTTTAACCTCAAATGGGTGTCCTTATGCACAATTGAAAACGCTTATTATGACATTTGTACAGATTTAAACCGAAGAAACGTAAACAAATAAGAAAATTGTGAGTAGTGTTAAAATAATTAGTTTTGGAGTGGACCGAAAGACAAAACTGTAAACCTAGCGCAGACAAAACCAACGTAACGACCCAGTATGAGGAGTGTAAGAGATGTGGGCTGAGTGAAGGAGAGTGTCAGTCCCACTGCAGGAGGGAAACATGTTGGAGACAAACGGCAGAGAAAGGTTCTGAAGGAGAAAGTCTGGAGGGCCGTAAGGAGGCAGCAGATCAGGAGACGGTGGGCTTTGAGAGCTATGTGAACCTGCTGAGCCCAGATACTCCTCACACTCCGTCAGTCCAGCTTCTCCTTGTGAACCAGCTTAGGGGAGTCCACAAAGTCTTGGCCGTTAAACAGGATGATGGTGGCTGTGATGGCGCTGGCAGCCCCCCAGAACATCACGTAGGCCAGGGTCTCTGTCCATGTGTCGCCTGGGAGACAAATCACTCAGTTAGTCTGCTTACCAAAAACACAATCAGGGAAATATCTTTAGCTGAAGACCCCAGGAAGTGTTCCGGGTGTTAAAGCACATTTTCTGAGAGACCCAATTGTGGTATTGCAACTTCCGTGTGCGTCACGTGATGTCATGGGGCCCACAAATATATTTTCCTGTAGACTTTGCCATTGAGAAAGGCACTTCTGTAAATGAGGTAAATTGACTTCACAGTCTGAACACTTGAATAACGCTTATTTAAAATCACAAGGGCATTAAGTTGAAAGTCATCTTTCTGATCAGGAAACATCAGATTCTAGCTTTAATCTTTAGGCGCGTTCACACCGGAGTACTTTTACCCGTACTTTTCCCGTTTAGTTCCGATAGTGCCTGGAGTTTTGCGTTCACACCAAAAAGAGAACTCAGTTCCGAGAACTTTTACCCCCATGTTTAGTGCCTGCTCGAGAGGTGGGACTATCCTGGGGAGAAAAAGTACCAATTTCGATTGGCTGGGCGAATTGCAAACCACGCCCCGTAAAACTCTGAAACGTTTTGTGAAGCCGTCATTGTATTTGCTGGCATTAGCATTATTAGCATTAGCATTAGCCTCGCGCACCAACGCAGAGAGAATAACTTATGGCAACACAAAAGAAAACATGGGAGCGGTGGAGATGAGGAGGTGTGGGCGTTCTGGAGATTTACTGGGAAGGCTTCAGTAGAAGCTGCTGGGACTCCCAGCAGCTTCTACTGAAGCCAGTCCCCAACTCCGGGGACTTTGGGCGGCAGTATATACGCCGTCAAGTGGTTTGCGGCCTGCCAGTAAACCCACAGCAGAAGAAGAAGTGACGTCAGCGGCTTCATTTCAATCTTACCTCAGGGAACTTGAAGGCGATCTGTACTGCTGGGTGTTTCTTCACTTTTCAGATTTCATTTTATTCAGGTCATGGTGATGAAATGTATTTAAAAGTGTTTATAATCCAATAGCTAAATAAAGATATGTAGTTCATATCAATGTACACATCATCAACTAGTCAATAGTGTTTAGGTCAATACATCACAAAGTGCCTGCAGCTATGGTTGAATTGACTGAGAGGATGTGAGTGAGAGGAACGTACCCGCCATGAGCAGACAGACGATGCACATGGAGAAGGCCACCAGCATGACGATGGGCAGCTGTAGGAGAGCAGGGGTTAGAGGATAAGAACCAGGCGTGTTCACTGCTGAGGAGAGTGACAAGCTGATATACTGACCGTGAGGAACTTCCAGTCCTTCTGCACACGGAGAGGAGTGGGTCCATCAGACTCATCCACAGCAAAGTTACCCAGGAAGAGGTCAATGGAGTCCTGGAAGCACAAACACCACGAGGGAACTGATCAACACAGTGGCTTCTTTGAAGTGGTGAATATGAAAGCTCTACCTCATTTCAATCAAGTTGCACTAATTCATTGTAGCTTGGATACGTATGCATTCAGTATCCTATGTTTATACAGTGTATTTGGTTTTAGTAGTAGGTTGGTATATACACTGTGTATATATACTGTGAATGTGTAATTGTGTATATATTAGCTGTTTATTGTTTTACAATATATTTTATTATATCTTTAACTTGTATTATATAACGTAATTTTATATTACATATATTATTAATTTCTCAATTTGGGATCTTTAATTGTATCTAATCTGACTGTGTGTGTGTGTGTGTGTGTGTGTGTGTGTGTGTGTGTGTGTGTGTGTGTGTGTGTGTGTCTTCTTGAGCAGGTGCACCTTGCTTCAGCCTCCAGATGAGTGTGTGTGATACGGTGAATGCTGACTTGTGTTGTGCAAAACAGTCCTAAAGACTGGATAAAGTGCTTTATAAAAACAATACATGCAACATGTTACCGTCTGGCTGTAGCTACCTGAATTCCCCGAGGACACCTGGTCGAGGAGGAGGAATAGCGATTGTTTCGGAGTCAAACTTGTATTGTAAACAGTTGCCGGCCTCGTTCTCTAGTTTTGACCTGAACTCATTTGAGTGGGGCCGCTCTGGCAGTGGTTTACCGTCCCCCAAAGTACAACAAGGACTTTATCAACGATTTGTCCGATTTCCTGACCCGCATTATGCATACATGTGACCGGGTTCTTATCTTGGGGGATTTAAACATACATGTTTGCCGTCCTAACAAACCGTTGGCTCGAGACTTTTTAAATCTTATTGATGCCTTTAATCTTGTTCAACGGGTTTCTGGCCCCACACACGGACACGGGCATGCTCTTGATCTTGTCCTGTCTTATGGTCTTTCAATATGTAACGTTGAGATATGCAACCCAATGTTCTCCGATCACATGCCTGTTCTATTTGACGTCACTATCCCTTGTGTTGTTGGTAAACAGTGACCACAGTCTGCTCATTTTCGTCGCATGCTTAAACCCTCCACCGCTGTTCACTTTTCTGCTGCCTTCAAACATGTTGTGGATGACAGAGCATATCCTATTACTGGAGATACAGAGGAGTTACTTTCTTCCTTTAACTCCTCTCGTCAAGACATCCTTGATACTATTGCTCCACTAAAAGCTGTTGGCCCTGAAGTTAAGTCTGAACCATGGTTAAGTGAGTCCACTCGTACGGCCAGACAGGAGTGCAGAAGGGCTGAAATGGAAAAAAGACAGGCTGCATGTGTCTTATGATATCTTAAAGGGCTCCTGGCGTAGATATCAGAAAGTTGTTAAAGCAGAAAAAACGCAGTATTTTTCAGATGTTAGAAATGTCATAAACCCCGTGTTCTTTTTAGCACTATAGATGTCCCACAATCCATCAACTAAGTTACCTCCACTGCAACCTGTGAGGCGTTCCTACAGTTTTTTATCAGAGCAAACATCTCACTTCCTTCCCATGATCCATCTGTCATGGACACTTGCTCAGCTGTTATGGATCAGTTTGAGCTTGTGTCACTTCCTGCTCCAATAGAAATTGTTGCTCAATTGAAACCCTCGGGTTCTCCAAGCGATGTTATCCCTGCGCGATTTTTTTTAAGAAATCTGGGACATTGTTGGACTTAACGTTCTTAATATAATTAACAGCAGCCTGACTACAGGAAAAGTACCAAAGCGCCTAAAACATGCTGTGGTCCAGCCTTTGATTAAAAAAACAGACCAAGACACCTCTGTTTGTGACAATTGATGAATTTACTTCCTCCTCTGCTCCTCTCCCGTACGGAGTACCCCAAGGCTCCATTCTTGGGCCGATTTTATTTTCCCTGTACCTGCTCCCCCTGGGCGCTATCATTAAAAAATATGGCGTCTCATTTCATTTGTATGTAGATGACTCGCAAATCTACATGCCCTTGAAAATAAATGACCCAAACCCTCAGCAACGCCTGTCTGACTGTCTGCAGGACATCAGAGCCTGGATGGCCTTGAACTTTTTAAAATTCAATGAAAAAAAGACCGAGGTGATAATATTTGGGGCCCCATGCCCCGCCTGGGCTGGATTCTCTTGTCCCATGTGTGAGACCCATTGTCACAAACCTGGGTGTACGGATTGACCGTGATTTTAAACTAGACAAACAGATTAGCTCTGGTCAAATCCAGATTCTTTCAGCTCAGACTTTTAGCAAAGGTCAAGCCTTTCCTTTCTTTTAATGACTTTGAGAAAGTAATACATTGTTTTATATCCACTAAACTGGATTACTGCAATGCTCTTTATATTGGAGTGACCCAGGCTTCCCTGTCACGCCTACAGCTGGTCCAGAATGCTGCTGCGCGCCTCCTTACAAGGACAGGCAGGCGTGAACATATTACGCCTGTACTCACCTCGTTACACTGGCAACCAGTCAGTTTTAGAATACAATTTAAAATGTTACTGTTCGCATACAAGGCCCTGAACGCTTTAGCCCCACCGTACCTGGCAGATCTTTTAAAACCATACACACCCACACGGTCACTGAGGTCTGCTGACAGACTCCTTCTGGTCGTCCATAAATCGAGGTTGAAGCAGCGAGGAGACGGAGCCTTTGCAGCTCCAAAGTTATGGAACAAATTGCCCCTCCAGGTTAGACTTGCTCCAACTCTGCCTGTCTTTAAATCTCGTTTAAAAACCCACTTCTTTTCCGTGGCTTTTACAGACCAGGCGACACTAGTGCCGTTACATTTGGGTTTTTATCTTACTAGTGTTTTGTATTGTGTTTACGTCCTGTAGGAGAGTTTCTCAGTCGGTGGCTTCTGGTCTGGTTTCATTGTCTCGTGTTTTACATTTGTTTCATGTCCTGTCTGTTTTTCATGTATTTATGCTATGTTTTTATACAGTTGTTGATGTACAGCACTTTATTTAACTCTGTGGTTTTTAAATGTGCTATAGAAATAAAATGGATTGGATTTAGTCTAATTTAATCTCATTCAATGCCAGATTCAAGGACGTTTGTATTAGTTCAGTCTACTACCAATGTTTGGACAATATGATTTAAACAATGGAGCTTTCATCACACCTGTCTGAATCCATCAGAGAAGTTGTTCTTGTAGTAGCGGATCATGGAGTTCCAGCCGTCCATCAGCAGCCCCAGCCTGGTCCTCTTCCCCGTCCTGATGGAACAATGAAGTTTGATTGGGCCCAGTCATGACAGCAGGCTCCAGAGAGCCAGCACATGTCAGTGAGCCGGGTGCTGCAGGGTTACTGTACCTGGTGAAGTCTGTTTTCAGAGCTCCGGTCCCTGCGTACTGAACAGCGCATGCATTGGCATTGTCCGCCCATGCTGGTTAGAGAGCACACACAGAGAACAGTGAGCACACTCACAGGCTTCAGATCATCAAACAACACACACACTCACAAGACATTACCGTTCTTGTAGATCTTCTCAAACTCGGCCTGCTCCTCAATCCGCTGACCCACATTCAGGACGCCCATCCTCTGCACACGCACAAAACACACACGGGTCAATGTGATGTGAGCAGGAGGTTGTCACCAAAATGCATGAGTGTATATGGAATGTATTACATGTACTCCCAAATTTAAACCTATATGAAATCTGTAGAATATGACTAAACAAAGACACCGGAATAGGCTTATATATGCAGATGCCAAGTTCATAAATAAAAATTAAGGCACCCTGTAGAAGAGAAAAAAGAAAAGAAAGATCACTCCCTCTTATAACCCTTAAGAATAGCATCTATACCTTTGCTCAATATCTTTGATTGACATAATGACCATATTTTGACTACCGTCTGCAGGCTTGCAACATGTTCAACAAATCAGACCCTTCTTAACCGTCAGTGCTGCAAAGTCATACCTCCACTGTGTGATTCTATCCCACATGGAATACTGTTTGACAAACTGGTCGTTTGCTTGTGCCACAACCAGGCTTGGATGTTCGTCATTTTAGGGGCAAGGCCATTTGGCCTTTGGTGTCACACATTTTTTCAGGGCACAAAGGCCATTGAGGGAAACATTTGGATTTGGAGCTTACAAATAAAGAACTTCACTTTCTGATAAGAAAAACACACGAATGACATGGGAAACAAATCACTTTTTTAATATCAATAATGTCAAACATTATATCATCATATAGGCCTATGCCTCCTTAGTATTACCGTTTATCAAGTGAAATACTTTGAATAATTCGTGTTTGGTATTTTTTCCATCTACTACTTCTCCCATTCACAAATCCAAAATCAAATCACAAAATCTAAAAAATTCTATTAATATGTAACAAATATATTCAATTTCAGAGCAGAATAAACAGCCTGCAAGGGTCAAACTCTGCACATACATCATTCAGCAGCAGTGAACTCTGAAATGCATAAGAGTGTGTGTGTGTGTGTGTGTGTGTGTGTGTGTGTGTGTGTGTGTGTGTGTGTGTGTGTGTGTGTGTGTGTGTGTGTCTTTAATCAACTCCTCACAGCTCCTCATATCTGTTCAGAAACTAGACAAAAGTTAAACACAAGTACGAACCACAGACTGCCTGTGTCATGGAGAATACAGTCGCTGCTTTAATGTTGTCTTTAGGACATTGTTGTGAGTTTGGACGGAGCAGATACAGGTTAGTTTCTGATCCCATCCAATGGAACACGCATTTTAAAAGTTTTTCGCCTGCCGTCTTGTCTGCACACAATGTCTTGAGTTTTGACCATTTTAAGTCTTTTAAAAGTATGTGTTTTTTTTATAAATGTTTACATGGACTGCCCCCCCCCCCCACCCTTAGGGGAAACACAGAAAACACTCTGGACGCTGCACTAGGTCAGAAACCAGAGGAGACTGTGAGGTCCACCGCAGACGGTCCACTTTTGGACAAAATGTCCTCTAATTAAAGACAGCTCGTTGTGGAACAGCCTCCCAGCTGAGACACGGGATCGTCCCACTCTCAATAGGTTCAAAGGTCAACTCAAAGAACGGTTGAGAAACAAACAGACGTGCGATCACCGCTAACTGCACTTTAACACGGGGGTATCTCCTCGTGCACCTGAGGCAGCTCTTTTGTCTTCTCTTGCACTCTATATGTCGGAGCTGCTATATTGTACCTCCATGTGGTAAATACTTGTGTGCTGCTCTTGCTCTTTTGCACTTTTTGCATATCATGTATTTTGTTTTTGCTATGTTTGTAAAATGTAATGTTCTTAAATGTTTGATGTGAGGGGCTGCGGGTGGAAATGAGCTCAAAGCTAAATCTGGCACTGTTACGCTCGACACATTTTAATGTTTTACGTGTTCATGTGCATTGTCCCTGCCAAATAAACCATGAAATGAAATGGGGAGTAACGGATTACATGTATCGTAATCAGGATACAAAAACGGTAACCGTGTTCCCTAAAGGCCCTGTCACACTGTCCCGAAGTTGACACCCGATGGACACACGAATATGGAATTGTGAATTTCGCACGAAGATGCCCCGAACCACACACTAAGGCAACATTTACATTACATTTAAGACGTACAACTGCAATGAAAGTACCAAAAACAATTATGTTACAGTACTATGATACTGTACTGATATCTTCAGACTTTGTTCTTTACTTTATCCGTCTTTATATGTAGAAAATATTACGTTTTCTCCGTAATGTTGTTTCCATAACAACAACCATTTCCTGTCAACTGTCCTTCAAAATAATATATGATATCCTTTTTAGTTTCACAGAACACAAATTGGGTTATTTACATAATATATTTACATGATTTTGTTGTGCAATAAAACAACCAGGTGGACACACGATAAAGGAAATGTTCAAATTCGAGTCACATTGGTCACATTGTTCCGTTACATTAAAAAACATCTTATTGATATTTATTTTCTTTTATTTATTTGTATTGATTTGATTTTGAAGTAACCCCAAAGTAACGGAAAGTAATCAGGTTACATTACTATTATATTGGC